>NW_011354634.1:0-4383 GCF_000735185.1 Notothenia coriiceps
GCCGGAGGTTCCCCACCCCTGCCCTACAGTGAAGAATAAACATATTTATAACTAGTTTAGCTTGTTCCAGAGGTAGGTAAAATAGCTAAGTGTGTTAGGTCTAACTCTTAGTGTGTGTTGCTCCGCTCACCGGTCCGTCACAGCGGGCGGAGCTGCAGGATTTCTGATTCACACAAGTTGCATACCGCTATTTTACTGTTATTTTCGGACACCTTGAAATACTGCCAGACCGGTGAAGCCATTTTAGCGAGCTTGTTTTGCCGCGCACAGAGAAAAGAGTCATGTATTTTACGTCATCATTTTACGTCATGCGATCGGCTCTCGCGGTCGCCATTTTTAGATAGCACCAATCGATCGGCAGAGAGTGAGTATCGGCCCATATTGATCGGCGGCCGATCGATCGGAGCATCCCTAGTGTTAATACATCAATGATAAAAAAAAGTAGTAGAACCAGAGCTTTACAGACTGGAAATGTTAGTTACCCAAATTAACTTTGCAAAACATCTTCAAAATCTGTAAACTATCGCAAACTGGGTGTCAATGTGTGTTGGTGGACATAATTACACTCTTATGTATCACAATGCAATACAAATAAAATGACAAAAAAAGGCACCAACCAGATTATTTTCCGACAACATCAAAACTGTACTTTTTTCCCAACTCTACGCCCACAACCCATGGTCGTGCTGATCCTTGAAAAGCAAGTAAAATGCTGCAGAAAACACGCAATAAGAGCTCTGTATGTTTACAAGCTGTAGAGTGCACTGCTTAGAGACCAGCAAGCCGCTCACTGCTTCTAAATATAAAGCTGAATTGAATATTTTAAAAAGGTCAGAGTAATAGTTTCAAACAATGCTAATTTGGCTGCTTGCCATATTGGTGGCAGCAGGACAATTAAACCAATGATAGCAGCAGCAGAGTCTGTGTGCATTTCAGATGAGCTCTAGCCTTCCTTGAATAAACATTCATGCTGATGGCTATGGGGTTTTTCCCAGAGGACCTTACAGTGCAGGGAACACTGCATGTGTACAGTGGATCTGCATATAAAAAAAAAATCATACCACGTCATTCGTATAAGTACTGTTGTAGTCAACATACATACATACACATTAATGAAGTACACAAATAACTTCTACTGTAGTTAAAAAGAAAAAAGGAAAAATGTCCTGAGTCAGTATCAACGTATATCCTATATTTCTGTGGTATATAACTTACTTTTAGGATATAAGAGAACTTAAGGATGGATATTCAAACCACTTTTCATAAGTTGCATCCCCTCCTGGGATATAAATAGACATCTCTGGGATAAATGTAGTCTTTATACAAAAATCTGTCCCTGAGCACCTACTAATTAAGCTTATGTTAATCACTATTAATAATAATCCTAGCCCTCAACCAAAAAAAATCGTGTTGCTGCCCTCTAGTGGCCGCTTAAGATAAAGCAGCTTGGTCCAACTCAGCCACCTGCACCTGACATCATAAGTGCAAATAATAATAACGTATAGCCATTGAGATATGGACAGTTTTTGTCAGTGGAGAAAATCATTTCGATGAGGTGCTTAATGCAGTTTGTGTGTGAAACGTCACAGTTGTCTAAGGTTTATGGAAATGTGAAAATCAGACAGCGAGACATCAACAAACAACTGAGCAGAATAAGAGGAAGATGAAGCTGCACTGATCTTCAAAAACATTGTCTCTAAGTCTGGGGCTGCCGATATGGAATCTGTAGTAAATACAAAAATAATCGTTGTGCCTTACTACTGCGGGACAATTAAGATGGCTACTTAGTGGCACAATCTGAGAGAAATAACATGGTTTAAGATACTTCACTGAAAAGCTTGTGTCTACAGTGCGGTCACATGACAGCCCTGAGTGATAAGCGTGGTGGGAACGTCACATGCTTTCATGACACAGCCAATGTCATATTCACAGCACCGGCAATTCCCCACCTGGGTATGTGTGTAGTTCCACCTGACCTCCAGCAGAGGGAGACAAAGCTTGAACTTTAAATGTTGTTGTTTTTGTTTAAAAGTTTTGCAGTCGGCTGATGTCAGAGAGTAAAGGGGACACAGTGAAGGGGACACAGACGGGTTGCCCCAACGTATGTCTTAATAAAAAAGGATGTGATTTTGCTTTATTGCATGATAATGGTAAGAGTCCTGCCGGGTAATTAAAGCAGCCGAAGCACATGGGAGCAGGTTTGCTGATTACATTTCAAAACAACAACTACTATTGCCTTGTGGCAGGAAATGGAATACTTTAGAGATAACAGCTGTGTGAATCATGTTTTCTCACACAGGTATGGACGGAACATAGAGGTATCACTTATAACGGACAAATTGAAGTATAGAATTTAAAAATACATTAGTACATACAATATTAGTCAAGTTGTTGATGAAGTTCAACAGAAATAGCTCATGTCTAGAGTTGTTCCATATCATTTGTAGGTCAGAGTGCAACGTGAGCTTTAGGTTATTACTGAGACAATTCATTAGCAAGTATTATTGACACAACAAATTCAAATTATTGTTCAATTGGAGCTATATATTTTCCCAGATTGCGGTGAATTAAGCCGGAGGACACAATGTAATAAACGAATAGACAAGATGAAAGATTGTTCATGGTGATGGGTCTGTTTTAATCAGATCTGTAAACACCGTGTGGACAAGTCAAGGGTTTGATCAAACTACAAAGCGGAGAGTAAAACATTCAATAATCTACTTGTGGTCGTGAGGATGAACTAATAATGAACTTTGCAATAAGATAAGATAGGACTTTATTTATCCTGAAGGAAATTGTTGTGCCAGAGTTACACAAATACAATAAACACAGAAGCACAATAATAATACAACTGTACTAACAGTGTGGTTAAAAGAGCAATTCAATAACTACAGGAAACAGAGATGGTCACATAATTAAATGAACATTATTTAGTATTTAGTAGTGCAAAAAAAACGTAGTGGTAGTTACGTAATTGCACGTTATTTATCGAACATTATAGATAATAATAATAATACAAATATTGACAAGACAGCTACTTGTGAGAGGCTACACCCAATTATAGCTGAGCCTCAAATGAAGGGGAGCAGACAAGGGAATGTCCAAAACAAATACAACTCATACTGGTAGATGACACACTTCATATACTTCAGCGGGATCTGACACCTACTGTGACACCGCAAAACCACAGTTGCACCAAATTGTGAGTGAGAGGAGAGGAGAGACGCTGGAGGTGGAGTCTGATTTAGGGACTTTATTCCTGAGCCCTTTGAGCTCAGGTATGCCTTTCTGAGCTTTAACCGTAATGAGAGTTTATTTAAACGGAACCATTAAATACAAATACGTTATATTCTGGCCAAATTAAGAGCAGGGACGGAGCAGGGAGCATTAAGACGCACCGTTCCAGGTTCTATTTCAATCAGGGGTGTCAAACTCAATTTCATCACGGGTTACATCAGCATTATGGTTGCACTCAAAGGGCCGGTTGTAACTTTAAGACTATATAAACATACATATATAAATATTTTATATATATATTATATTACTTTATTGCCTCTGCATTGGATTATTATCGGACAGGGTAAAAACTTCATAAATAACTACGTCTGAAAGCAGAAGTCCAGGGCAAATAAGTGCAAGTGTCTTCAGTGAGAATGTCACAAAATTATTTTTAAAAGAAAAGCCAAATTCTGACAACAAAAAGTCAAAAAATAAATAAAAAAAGTGACATTTTGAAAAAAAAGTAACAACAAAAAAAACAAGTCAAATTCTAAGAAAAAAGTCAAATTTAAGATGCATTGTGGGACATTATGGACATCGTGCATCTGTAAATCGGCATGTAACCGTATAATAAACATATTACATTCTTTCAGAGCTCTTGCGGGCCACATGAATTCCTAAACTGTAAATTATATTTTTGGGAGAATAAACCCCACAGATCCTCAACTCCGGTGTGTCTCACTCATTAAAAACGCAACCCAGAGCAACAAGAACGTTGTCTATAGTAGCCAGGAACTCGCATGTATTTTCTTATTTTGGGGGGGGATGGATACGCGGGCCACCCGAATAGGTTAAGGGGCCTTTGGCTTTTCTTGCCGGTCAACATGTCTGTTAAAGTTTAAATCTTCTGGACAAAATTAGAAAAGTGCCGGACAATTTTTGTTATTTATTGAGCTTTAAAACAAATTGATATGATTCGATATTAAACAAACTAATTATAGTAGATTAACTACATTATTCAAAAGTGAACAGTAACTTAATAAATGTATAATAACACGGGAATAATAAACTAATAAACGGAGCGCTCTCCCCCTCTCCTGACAGCCCGTCAGTATCATGCAGCTCGCGGATCAGTAATGAGTGACCCGACAGTAAAACTAAACA
>NW_011354635.1:0-4122 GCF_000735185.1 Notothenia coriiceps
GCTGTGCATGTTTGGTCAAGTTGGTGAAGATGTTTCTTTATTTGCATGTGTTTTGGCACATTTGGGTTTTTATATTTGCATCGTTTTTGAAAGTGCAGCATGTTTTTCCCAATGTAAGTGTTTTTGGAAGTTGTAGCACGTCCGTCCCTTTCGGCCTCAGGTAGGCATTATCCATAATGAATGGATTCTAATGCTTTATTACAGACGGCAACAAGGGTGTTCACTGCCTTTTTAAAGTCCAACACGAAAAACATTTCTCTTTAATCTCCTATCTAGAATATACCCTTTCAAACCCTTTCAGATTCTGAGATGTAAATAAGTTTTCAAAGTGTCAACAAGGCCAATTCTACTGAGAAATAAAAGGAAAATCTTAGTACCAGTGAGGCAGAAAGCAATTCTGTGTAATACACTGCAGGTAGCAAATACATGTGCGATTGCCTCAGGATTGCCAGCATGTTTCACGGGGAATAAAAATGCCTCTTTTGGCTGATGGAACACACTCATAAATCTTAAAGAGGGAATTCAATGGCCCATTTATGACCCAATCCTCCCTCGATAATTCACTTGTAATGTACACTTCTGTTTATGCGTGATAAGGCATTTCTGAGCTTCAACATAAAATCTGAAAAAAACGATTTATACCGAGCAATATTTTAATGTCTGACTGTTTTACATGTCGTGACTAAACTGGGAGGCTCGATAAGGAACAACGGTTTGGATCATGTTTACTTTAAATGAAAATATAATAAGAAGTAGAGGAGCCACTCAGATAGGATAAAGCACCTCTGCCACCATGCATACGGTCCCTCTGGAGTTGGAAAGCGAAAAGCTGCTATAGAGCACACCAGTAAACAAAAAAAGTTGATCACATTTCATACCACTTTCTCATTCTTAATGCAATAAAACATGAAAGCTTCAACTCCACTGCACTCCTTTAGTCTGCCTCTTTATCACTGCCTCTGAAATAATGCGTTTTATTGAAAGACGGTCAGTTATAGCGTGTACCAAAGTACATCTACTCAAGAACAGTACCTAGGTATACATTTGAGGTACATGTGATTTACTTGAGTAATTCTAATTATGGTACTTTATACTACTATACAGTCCACTATATCAGCTTTAGTTCATAGTTACACATTTCCGTCCCCACCGTGTTGAGTTAAAAACAATTACAGTATGATGATCTTATAGAATTGTATACATTGCTGTAGAATAAACTACCCAACAGTGTATAAGAAAGATATATATATATATTTATATATAATAAAGAACATTTGCAGCAGTAATATTAATAAACACATCTTCACTGAACATTTTACAGCAAAATTAGTACCTTAAAGGTGGGGTATGTAATTTATTTCAGAAACACTTTTTGTTATATTGCATGGAATGCTCTTAACATCCCGATAGCAATGGATATATTAAATGCTTTGACAAAAAATACATAAAATAATTTCATCTGTGGAAGCCGTAGCGCTGTAAAAAGCACGACCAATCATCTGAGCCGGCCCGGCTAAAGTAACTGGATGGCCTACCTGCCTGCCAGCCTTCCATCTGTGCACAAACTTATCTCGTGCCCTCATTGGTCATGTGCGTGTCCGTGTGTGTTGGAGGAGGGGCTCTGTAAGGAAGTCTGAAGGAAGAGGCAGATTTTTTCCGGTAGAGTACTTTCAAATTCTAGCGCACTCGAGTTGGTTTCTCCAAAATTACATACCCCACCTTTAACCTTTGGCAAATGCTACGGATATTTAAATATATTTTGATACAAGTTACATATTAAATTAATAAAGGGTTTGAATGCAGGACTTACATTTATAGTGAAGTATTTTCTGAATATTTCTTTCAGCACTGCACACAGTCCGTATCTGACAGAAGCCTGTCACAATGAACTGTGACACAGAGAGTATTATAATGTGTAATGTTTTCTTTTTCCTGCCTTATTTAATCATACATATAGTCATTGATCTTTAGTGAAGTCCTAAACAAACATGCAGCTTGATTTTGTTGCACTCACATGAGCAAAATAATGCTTTTACATGTCCATACATTTAACCATTACTAATGGAAAGATGCATGACATTTTATATCTTCTTTGATATCTGATTAATATTAGTAGTGCAAATAACTTGTTCGATAAACGTTAATGCTGCAAATAACGCTAAGTATTTGTGGCACCAATGTGAAGAACATGACACTGCAGTAATGGACATAATACTGTATTAAAAATAGGACATATTCTTATCTTTTTCAGCTTCATGTTAGTATTATGTGCCTCTACTGTGACATGTCTCCATGCTTTAGCGTTCAAAAAGCTGCAGCACCTCTTTTCACCCTCTGTCTGAAACCAGAGCCCAGTCTGCTATGAATGGTTAGTTAACCAGCTCTGTTGTGATTGGTCAACCGCTTAGAGATGTCCCGCCCCATCATGTACAATGCGTTGGAGTGGTAGCCAATCCAACCGTGAGTGTTAAATGGTGATGTCCCTATGTTACGGAAGTAAAACCTATATAACACTACAAGAAGGGACAACCCCCCAAAAAGCTAAATAGGGCCCCTTTAAAGTGTCTATCCTATGATGTGATTTGTACCGGCAGTGTAGGAATTCAAATACTGCTATTTAAAGTAGAGAGCAGAAAAATAGCTGCCAAGCATGTATGTAGGAAGACGATAAGAAGGATGGCATCAAAATGTCACCTCGTTCCTGTTTATGTTATATCACAGAGCAAAGAGAGCCTGACAGGAATATACACAGCGCTGTGTCAGAGCTGAGTGTAAGCATATGCCACAGCCACTCTTTTTTGTATAATCACACAGAAAATCACTGAACAATAAACAGGTGCATGTGTAGTGGGAGGATGTAGGCGGATGGGGATTTGAATTTGAGGGGTTTATAATAATATACAATGGTGGTGTATATTGATAAATGCAGTGAGAGAGATAAGGTTGCTTACTGTTACTGGGCGCTGTTGATGTTCAGGTTTCTTTGTTGTGCTTCACTCATCTAAAGGCTGGTGGGAGCTCATTAGTGCTGCATCTTCTGCGAGACGAGAAAAAAACACACTTCAGAATCAAGCTTTCAGAGAGCTGATGCTGCAAGTCGACCCTGTGCTGATTACATTAAACCATTTAATACAGTTATTTATTTGTCTGAATTTGATTTACTATTCCCATTTAGCAGGAGAACATTGAAAGAAATCGCCGCGTGTTTGAGTCGCAATTAAGGCTGTGACAGATGCATAATGCCGAGCTGATTTTAGTTTTTCTGTTTACACCGTCAAAGATAGTTTTTCTACCTAACTGCAGTAGCTTTCACAAGTCCACCTAGGATGTTGATGTTTTTCTTCTTTTCCTTCATTAACAGCTTTTTTAACCAAACTTCAAAAACAGAATAATTCAGACACATTAAGAATATTCTTTGTCCAAAAAGAAAAATGTAATCACATTATCTGATGCTTTTATCCAAAGCACCTTAAAAACACTTCAATACTATAGACAGGTCTACAGGAGAAATTTCGAGTTAAAATTATCCTATTCAGCTAATTTCAAGTTCAGGGGCCGTATTCACAAAGGATTTTAGGGCTAAAAGTAGCTCCTAACTGGCGAATTTAGGAGAAACTCCTAAGCATAATGGGCGTGTCAGTCTTAAATTTAGGACTCCTAATTTTATTCACTAAGAGCAATTCACAAAGTCTTTTAGGCCTAAAAGTAGCACCTAAGTCTGGGAGAGCTTAAAAGTCCTCGAGAGGACTCCTAACTCAGTAAGACCTATTCACAAAGAATCTGAAAATGGCTGAGAGACGAAATGTTTTGGAGACAATGGAAGACTGTGAATTGATCAAGAGATATAGGCTAAATCGTGAGGGTATCAAACTTGTTGTGTAATTAATGCGGGATGCAATAACATCCCCGACTAACAGGAATAACCCGATTAGTCCGGAAATAAAATGTTTGGCAACACTACGATATTTAGCAACAGGGAAAATGCAACTTTGCAATGCCGACGATTTAGGAATATCGCAACCATCAGTCAGCTGTGCCATAAACCAAACCATCAACGCGCTCTCTAGACCACATATCATCCAACAGTTTATCCGGTTTCCTTTGGACAATCAACAACTACAC
>NW_011354636.1:0-2613 GCF_000735185.1 Notothenia coriiceps
GATATTCATTGCTATCGGGATGTTAAGAGCATTCCATGGAATATAACAAAGTGTATCTCGAGCCGGTTTCTCAAACTAACTACCCCACCTTTAATATGAGCAAAATGTAAAAGTAAGAATATGCAATAAAATATTAAATTAATAAAGAGTCTTTAGATAAACACAATAAATAAATATGTGCAAGAAAATAATCAAAATAAATAAAATATATTCACAAAACATAAGAATTTAAAGTAAGAATGTGCAATAAAAAATATATATATAAAACACGACTCTGGCTCTGGAAAAAAGTGTGTGTTTGTGTGGTAGAGACGTCCAGTGTTTGCTTGCGTTGGTGCATGTGTGTGCCTGTGTGTGTCTGTGGGGGTGTGTGTGCTGCTTGTGTGTGCTGCTTGTGTGTGTGTCTGTATCGTGTGTGTTAAGATATGTATTAGAGACATCCAGTGTTTGTGTTTGTGTGTCTCTGTGTGTGTGTCCCTGAGTGTGTCTGCGCGTGTTGGGGTGTGTGCATGTATCGTGTGTGTTAATATCAGAGGTCGCGTTAACCGAATATATTCCGTCTATGACGGAATTCTTTTGACAATGACGGAAAAATCTGAAAGCAGTCCGTCATTTAGACGGATTAGAACAAACTCAGAACAGCGCCAAAGTTTCCCCGCAGCGAGGCTCCGGTGTTAAGCCCTTATGTCGTTTCCAGACCTAACTATGCCGTACAGATCATTGAAATGTCTGAGAGTTTATGCTTTACGCTGTGGCGCGCTCCCGCGAGGTGGGCAGGCACAACACGGCATAACACGGTGTGTGTGTGTGTGTGTGTGTGTGTGTGTGTGTGTGTGTGTGTGTGTGTGTGTGTGTGTGTACCTAGGTCCACCATTAGCAGGCGTCCCAGAGCCGTGTAGAAGGTGGTCCGACACCTCATGTCGCTCAGGTTGGATTGGTTGTTCACCCCGAGGAAGGAGAAGTGTTCACTCTTTAAAAACACAGAACAATAAGATCATTATATATAATCCACACGGTTAGTTTGTATGTTTACACGTTTTCTGAAGTGTTATGTTTAAATATGCAAATGAGTTGAGTGTTGGTGAGTTTAGGAGACTCAAACTCCTGGAGGTGGGTTTAGTGTGTAACCCTTTGTTCTCTTTGCTTAAACATTCAGTACAGACCCAGGGTATATGCAGGGATCCTGAAGTCAAATGTAAGACCTCTTAATACTTGTTAAGACCCCGCGGACACCCTGAGACCATTGTCTCATTTGGATGCATTTATTTAGCTTTCCACTTCCAAATGACAAACATGACTTAAGCATTGTTGAAACGCAATAAAAGCATGTTGATCAGAAAGATGCCTAACCTCCACACATGGAGTGTTTATTATGTAGAGGGTTACTCACAGTGTGGTTGTTCAACATGAACTGCACGGCGCTGAGTTTCACCAGCTTCCTCACGCTGCTGTACGTGCACACAGGAAGTCAAGGAGCACACAGGAGTACAGGGAGGGGCACGGGCTTTCATATACATATTTAAAGTTAGCATTTACACATCAGAAAGAGATGGGAAACAAGGATGAAAACCTCAACATATGGCAAATAAGTTTGACTTTTAACAGCAAAAAATTACTTAAAACTTATATCTACATTTCTTTGTTAAAAAAAAGCTTTGGTAATTAAATCTTAAAATACCAAAAATAAATAAAAAATAGATTAGAAATATTGTTATTGATAATAAGAAAGTGAGTTATTATAAATTATTTGGAACAATTATAATATTATCACAGAGTTCTTTTTTAAATAACTAAATATCACAGGAGAATAAAAACAGCAACATTTGTTATAGGGGTCACACACACACACACACACACACACACACACACACACACACACACACACACACACACACACACACACACACACACCTCTGAAGGATATCCTAAGGAGAGGTCGTTCAGTAGTTGGAGTGTCTTGGAGGTGATTGGCTCACACTGGCCCCAGTACTTCAAGTTTGTGATGCTGAAAGAGAGGAGAGATTGAAATGAGCAGAAACCCAGAACGAGGCGTGAAGGCTTCGTTGATGATGTCAAGATATCAACATGCAGATAATGTCTTACTCACATCTTCCCTATAAAGACACTGAGTACCATGGTCTCGTCGTTCAGACCCAGAACTTCTGATAGTCGTCGATAAAGCTGCGAATAACAGAAACACATGTGTCAATATTTACTCACAACTTCATAAATATCTATATCTTTGATCTAATTATAAGAAGGCAATGAGCTCTAGAGGCGGGCCACCTTCACATCTCCATCATGTTTCTTTTCACTCAACATTTTAAATGTATTATGATGTTTGTTCCCCCAGAACTTTATTTTGACAAAATCATTTTTTATCACCATGTTGAAGCTAAATGTGTCTCTGTGTGTGTCCGGGTGTGTGTCCGGGTGTGTGTGTGTGTGTGTGTGTGTGTGTGTGTGTGTGTCCGGGTGTGTGTCCGTGTGTGTGTGTGTGTGTGTGTGTGTGTGTGTGTGTGTGTGTGTGTGTGTGTGTGTGTGTGTGTGTGTGTGTGTGTGTGTGTGTGTGTGTGTGTGTGTGTGTGTGTGTGGTGTGTGTGTGTGTGTGTG
>NW_011354637.1:0-2313 GCF_000735185.1 Notothenia coriiceps
GACAGAATTACGTCTAAACTGACGCCTTTTTGCATTTCTATAGGTTGTAGATACGAGCATGGTTTTATATGTTTAATACATGTTTAATCGTGTTTTATGCCGTTTGCCAAGACTTGATAAGTCACTTGTAAAACACAGGAGGTATGGAAACTAAGAGCACCCTATGTGGTAAATTGTACAGCTAATATAACACAACACATTAGTTGTATTTCCTTTAACTGGTGGATATAGGGTTGCTGTGGAGGGGGGGTTGAGATGCACAGGCTGCAGTGGAGACGCTGCGCACAGCTGACCGACAGCTGGGACACAAACCACCAAATACAAAAACATAATTCAGATCCAGTCGTCATGACTCCACTCCGGAGGGATTCCCCGATCATTTCTTACAGTTTCTCATCAAGGGGGTGTCTCCTGTCCCCGGTACAAACACACTGCCTGAGGAAGGCTGTGTATTTTTTTTGTCATTAACCTTTTTCGGACCACTTATTTATTTATTTTGGTGACGATCCGACCTCCATGCTGCTACTCTGGTTCATTTTTTTTAGCTGTTCTGTCGTCATTTCCTACGATCTTCTCCATGCAGTCAGTCAAAATGAATGAATGAAAAGGCGTTCCTTTGACTATTTATAGGCAAACATGGGCGTTACGTGAAGCCCGCAAAAGCTGCACCGCATTCTGAGTCGGTTGTGATTTATAAAAGGGGAACAGGCGTAGGAAGTGCCATAAGCACTTTCCTCTCCGATACGCAATGTTTTGGTGAATCGGAAAGTGGCAGAAACATTTATGGACCTATTTTTCGGATTTCTACTACGTAAGCAACCTTCCCACGTCAATCCTACGCACGGCGTTATACATGAGGCCCCTGCTCCTTATGAAAAGTGTAAAGTAGCGTGAAAGTGTGAAGTTGTATGAAAGGGAACTACTAAATTACCTTTGTATATTTGTAAAAAGCAGAGTACGCAGAGTACAGTTAATGTATTAAGTTACCTTCTACCACTAGGTTGCTCAAATCTTTAACTCTTTATTTACTTGCAATTTTTTGTCTGTTGATCTTCACTAAAGGAAATCTTCCTGCAAGTGTTTAATACGGAAACATGCAACATGTGGGCGGAAAAATACAGAGAGGCTTTTAAAACAGAGGAACCGACAACTGCTGCCGCCTCCTAATAACCTTTGGAGGTAAACCAATCAACATTGTTAACATGGTGTATGTCATATCACTTATTAGATGGCCACATTCTAAATAAACCAACAAATTGACTAACAATATTATTTGAAAAGGATTTGTATTGACCACTAAGAAAGAATACTCTGTTCTACGGCCTACCAATGGCTGGCACTGCTACAACAACAACATAACATGAAATGAGCAGCATCACTGATTGGTGGTAACTGTAGCTGTCCAAGTGTGTTAAAAGACCTTAAACACTGCCAGAAGAGCCCATACCCTGTTCCTGTTAGTGTCTACTTCCTGTCTGCCTTCTTCTTGACGTTCAAAGCTCTGTCTTTTAACCTTTTTCCTTCTTTCCCTTAATCCACCTCAGCAACAGTCATTATTTTTTGATTAGCAGTGGTGTGTTATCGAGTATTGACAACCTCTGAAATGTCCAAATTGAACAATCAGAATCGAGTATTCAACATGCAGAGTGATGCTCATCTGTCTGCAGCCTAATCAACCTCTGATTCCTGTGCTGAAAGAGAGGAAAAGTCCAGAAAAAAATCAATCAATCAATCAATCAATCAATCAATGTTTATTTATATAGCCCAATATCACAAATGTTACATTTGTCTCAGTGGACTTCACAGTTTGTACAGAATATCAGTATGACAATACGACACCCTCTGTCCTTAGACCCTCACATCGTACAAGGAAAAACTTCCAGAGAAAACCCACAGTTTAAAGGGAAAAATGGGAGAAACCTCAGGGAGAGCAACAGAGGAGGGATCCCTCTCCCAGGACGGACAGACGTGCAATAGATGCCGTGTGTAAATTGAAAAGATAATACATTTGCAACATAGGTAGTCCAAATGTTTGGAAATGCATGTGTGTATAATAGGAAGATGAATCCACGAGTATATCCATCCAGGACTTATGATCCAGGACCACAGCCACGGCTCAAGATCCAGGACTCGCAATCCATGACACAGGACCGCAGGATCATCCATGACTCCGGATCCCGGCGTATATAGACACCAAAAAGAAAGAAATTTGGGGAAGCTGGGTTAATCGGAACATGAGAGTACACAGGTATAGACAGAGAGAAGGAAGAAGTAAGATGTCCCCCGACAAACTAAGCCTATATCAGCAAAACT
>NW_011354638.1:0-5102 GCF_000735185.1 Notothenia coriiceps
CGCTCGTGAACTGTCAACAGGAGGGCGGGGGGATTCTCGCTGTGGGGAAGCAGTGTGTGGACCTCTTTCACTTGTCAGCGCAACTTACATGATGCGGTTTAATTTGTTTAAACCGCATAATAATAATGACGACCGCCGCCGTCCGTTCTGTGATTCTCCAGAACACACAGATGGCCAGTCCACCCCTGTTTAGCATATCATTTTCGATGAGAGATGAGCAGATCGCCACTGGGCTTTCAACTAAAGACACAGCCACGCAAAAACTGCGGCATTTGTACAGGTTTTAGAGGGTTTAGACTTTCAAATAAAGGTTTTGAATATAGTAAAGTCTACTTTTTTGTGACTTTCTGATCATTTACACAGCACACAAAAATAATGACTGAGGGTTAATTTTGTATTCTTAACCAAGAATCTTGAGCAACCTGTCACTAACTTTCCTGACAGATTTCAGGACAGTTTGCAGTGTGAACCCCACACAGCAGAAATGAAGCCAGTTATTTCAGATTCAGTGAAGTCATCAGTAGCCACAGGATATGGCCAAGAGAAATCAATAAGAGCAGTCGGAGCTATTAAAGCTTCTCCAATCAGCACTTCTCAACTCTCACTTAATTCACTCCTTTGTTCCGCGATACATTGAATCAGCAAAGAGCGCTGATGTGACATGACATGAGAAAAGTTTGGTCATAACAGACATGCTCATCCGTTTACAGTCTGTTTAAACATAGTCTGGCTGTATCATGCAAAGTAACAAGATAAACCAGATTGCCTACTTGGATAAACTATAGGCTAGGCTACTATGCAGACAGCGTCAAATATATATCGAGGCTATATCTTGCATTTCCCATTTCCATCTATTGGTATTGCATGTACTTTAATTAAATGTCTTATGTCAGTAATTACAAATAATTGTGTTGTATCAGTTGAAAGCAATAATATTAATTTCAACCTAAAAAACAATTATGTTAATTTTGTTGACATAATACATTTAATTAAAGTCAACATTCAGGGAGTGTGTGTGATACTGGGGGACCATGAGACATCATTATGTTAAGGCTAACTACATTTCCTTTTTATCTCACAGTATAACCTCAGAGCAAGCACAAACTGAGACATCACTTTCAGAAAAGCAGCTGCAAGAGAAACCAACAAGACATCTTATCTTAAGTTTCAGCGGAGGTGGGTGTCAAAACCAAATAAAAACATATCACAAATGACCAATTCACCAGAAGCTCCACTAATATCCCTAACCCCCCCGGCATGGGAGAGGGACTTGATGCTCTCGCAGCTCCGGCACAAAGACTCAAACTGCATCCAAACTTGCAGAGGGTGACTGGGGAAGAAGAAAATCCTTGTTCACTCACATGTGCTGGTGAAGCAGAAGAGAAGAAGAAACAGCAGCCAGGAAACCATTGTTACCGGCCAGTATACAGATGTCTCCTAGTTGCCAGATGATGAATTAACAGTTGGGATGAAAAGAGTGTTGGAGTTGACACACTGGAGCTTCCTCCCTCAGCTGCTCTTCTTCTTTCTCCTCTTCTTTCTCTGCGTGTCTCTTTTCTCTCCCCTTCAAACTGCGTGCATCAGGCTATCTTTACTACTCTGGCTCCCATGCTCACTCGCTCTGACTCGTTGGTTCACTGGCTCCCCCTCTCTACCCTGCCTGCCTCTCTTTCTCCACGGTACAGTCAGGGAGGAAAGTGCTTAAGAGGCTGGCTCCTCCCTCTCCCCGCCTGCTCATCTTCCTCTGCCATTTACACAGTCTAGACCCAGGCACACGTTCTCCTGGATGATCCACCATGCATTATCATTTAATGGGACGGTAACATAATGTTTAGCACTTTGCACAAATGGATGATAAAATATTGATTGTGTTTGTTGACATTGAGAATGGAAATCCAATGAATGCAAAGAGCTTTTCAAACATGCAGCTTTGTCATTTTCTGATTATTTTTAATGGTTATTTCCCCCCTTGAATAAATAGGAAGCAAAATGAATGCACTGAAACTGTAACGTTGACTTGAATTATTTATTATGTCAACACATAGCAATAATATTAAGTTAAACCTGATATATCTACTTTAAACTTAATATTATTGTTTCAACAAACCAAATACAGATATGTGAAATCTGTTGATATAATACATTTAATTAAAGTCAACGTTTTAGTTTTTTCAGTGAAGTCTCACAAGGACATTAGAGATTTATTGTGTTCCACATGTTTGTGTGTCACCTTAAGAGCAGCTGATACAACCTGCCTGAAGTGCTCAAGGTTGCGATCTGTCAGGGGTCAAAGCTCTGTGGAATAAATGAATGTGAGACCTTTCCATGTCTTGAAGGAGATCATTGAAATCTTCAAATCCATTCACACATTCCACGAGGCACGCAAGGGTCAGAGTTACATAAACATGGAGCTGTGGCATGCAGTGGTTTTATTTCCACTTACCTTTTTAAGTGATGAAATAGAAGTATGGTTGAATATTTATTTGAAGGTTTTTGCCAGAGCTGTAATCAACCCTGTCACCTTTAAATTACTTGTATTCTTACTCATTTGTTTTGTGGAATAAATATGTAATTGCAGGAAACATAATTACTGCCTGGTTTAAGTTGCCAGTGTTATTTTAATAAGGATCGTGTCGGGCCTTGGCTCATTTCTGTGTCTCAGCAGGAATAGTGCTGGAAGACAATAAAACGCTTCCCTGAGAGTATAGGACTTAAAGGTCACCTATTATACAAAATCAAATTGTTCATGTCTTTTATACATAAATATGTGTCCCCTCTGTGTAAAGGGATTCTGAAAGTTACAGGAAAAAAGATGCTCTCTCTTTTTGTCCTGATCCATTTATATAAAAATCTGTCTGAAAATTAGCTGATCAGATTTTGGCCACTTTATGATGTCATAACGTTTTTTTGGCTTGTGTAACCATTAGCCAATAACCAACCAACTTACAAATCTTAAAGTGAAATGGAATACAGTCCTACTCTCCAATAACTGTCAAACACATACACTGCTCACCTCCTCCACTAAATCCCGTTTTTGTAACCGTCTGCAGGGCATTGTAATTGACACCTTGTGTTAGTTTGGAAGAGTGCATGGACAAACTCAATGTCCTTTTCAATCCTAGTCACACGTCACTGCATCAAGATGGATCGTATCCTGGCAGGCACACAATTGTGGCAAAAAGCTGCCGAGAATAAAGTTTATTTTGCAAAAAGGGGATATATTGCTTAGTTGCAGTTAAAGCGGTTGACTGGAATATCCAAGGTAACTGGGAGTCTTTGTTTTCTGGGAACACACATCATTGCTATGAGCACCTCAGGTACTACTCAAAATACATTTATAACACTGGCCTGGAGGTGGAATTCTTGAAAAAATGAATTGAGGTTTTTGTTTTCCGCAGCATTGGGTGAACATACTTTTTAGTTGTGTATTATTTCCCTCCCTAAAACGTTCAGATGAGCTACAACATGCATTCTTAGCATTCTCAGCAGGTCAGAAACGATGGCTGTGGTCTATTAAATATCCAGTATGTCAGTACACTTGACTGGACTTCAGTGGTTAACATTTCTATATGGTATTGTTTTTGTCTTTTCTTTTTTTTTTATATACTTTTTAATATAAACATTTGAAATAATGCTATCACACATACCATTACAAGGGTTTTATTGTATCTCTTTGATGTGTAAGACAAGAACCAGTGTGATCACTCTAGTCTAGTACTCTGTAAAGTGGTATCCTTTTGAAGTTTGAATAATTATTCAAACAATTTTAATTAATTGAATCCCTGGATTACAGATTGGAGATGTTTTTTTACTCAATATGTAGGCTATTCTTTTATTATTTAAACAATTTTTTAATTGTTCATTGAGAGAATGCAGTTGTTTTCTGGGGTATGGCTACCTTGCGATGAACAGGTCACTACCAATTAGTTTTTCCAGTTTGGTTTTGTCCATGTTTTCGTTTCCACAAACTCAATCACTTTGGGTTCGGGTGAGCGAATGCTCCGGTTTTGGGACAAAATTAACATGGGATCACTCCGATCATTGTACGTACTTCGTCTCACTGGAATATTAACGGTCATATTGAATACAACATCGGCCCAATTTCTCCGGCCAATGACAGGAGAGTTTTGAAAGTGACAAAACACTGTTCCACACATTTAAAAACACTTAAACAATTAAACAATGTTTACCCAGGATTCATGCATCTTCCCTGGCTTGTAAAATGTGGTGATGCGCCCTGGAGGTATCCTACTATTTAAAACATGTATACACTCATATCCACCATTCATAGGGTTTCCTTACACAATGCACATAGTCTGGAGCTCTCACTGGGGTCCTGCATATGCTTTAATCAGGCTTCTCCATTTGGCTATCAGATTGTTAACGAAATGGACAGATCCACAGTTTTCCCCCTAAAAATGATTTTTAATCATTATCTTTGCATTTAAATGATTGATGTTATCATTAATATGGTTCCTTAACACAATGCACGTAGTCTGGAGCTCACTGGGGTCCTGCATATGCTTTAACCAGGCGTTTTAACACTTTTTACCACGAAAATGATTTAAAATCACTTTTATGGGGCTATATAAATCAAATTCTGGGTAATTCGGAGCACAATTGTACCTTTTACTATTTTAATGTATTTGTATTATATATCTTTGGGCTATAAAAGTGACATTTTGGGATGACTTTGTCAGTTTATGGAGCTTATCCCACAAATCCTGGAAGTTCCAGGCCGAATTTGGGAGCTCATAGGCGGCCTGCCATGCGCCCCCACCCGTGGAAAGAAGAACAAATCAAAGAAAACGGTCAATTATATCTTAAAATAATCAAAAATGAAGTTCTTGAATTTTTTCTGAATTTTTTCTAAGTGCCAACGGAGGAGGGGCCAAACTATGCTCAACCCTTCGGCGCTTCGGGCCGAAGCCCCGGAGACTTTTGCAACACCCCGTTGCAACTTGCAACGGAGAGGGGAATTGAGACCCCCCCTTCTCCGTCCAAAAAATTCATTAATCTTTTCCAGACTACTGTCTGCACGAAATCGGAAACCCGGTTTTTGAGAGGGCTCAGAAAAAAACGGCTGTGTAACTTCATGGAGG
>NW_011354639.1:0-1478 GCF_000735185.1 Notothenia coriiceps
CATGATGCAGGTATTTAACCGAAGCTATATTTTCAGTGCCACATACAAAAGACATAGAGATCATTTGGCAGAACTTAACAACCGCTGTGAGTGCCATGAACATTCAGCACTTGGAAACCATTGAAAGCAGAAAAAAGAAGACAGAGTGAAACTAAGAGCATAACAGAGGTCCAAAGATTATGTTGGCGGGGGTTATGAGTGCAAATATTTAAACAAGACAAGTTTGCTAAATCAACCTGGAATATTTAACACAAAAAAACAGGAGCACACATGTAAAGCCATCAGCACTCTGAAGGAACGTTACCTTTGACAACTGTGCATTTATCCATTTGGTGAATGTTTTCTTCTGTACTGCGTCGTGCTCATCTGCAAAACATAAAGAAGACGGGTTGTTACAAAGGGGAACCGAAGTATAAAAAATGTAACATTATCAGTATATACGGTTAGTCTTATGATGACAGCATAGAACATCGCGATCACTCAAAGTCCATTTCAGGAAACCAATGTATTCTCAAAATAGCATGCTGGTTGATTGTAGCCGGAGGCATCAAGGCTTAAAAGCATCATGATCAATGTGGGGATGAAACATCACAAAATGACAGCGAGAAAATGCAGGCAAGAGGGGTATTTGGATAATGTGTACAAAATGTCAAAAGGCGTGCTGCGTCGGTAAAGCTTACACGCCACGTTATCATAGAACAGCCCATTGTGCACCTGTGCACACGCCTTTGCCCGTTTATAATGTTCCCCTGGTCTCTGAATCAAAATTGTACAAATATTTCACATTCTCTTCCCGCTTGACTCCCTCCCTGCTCCTTCTTTATTCTCTCCAGCGTGGCTCTCTTATAAAGCTTCATTGTGTTTCAGGCAGAGGGTCAGCTGCTTTGATGTGCCTGGGCGATGGCTGGCTACTGTAATGGATCAGAGGAGCTCATTCAAAGCCTTCAACTTGTCTTGGGAAATGATGTGTCTACTTTATCCCACATGTGAAAGACTATGGAGAACAGTTATTTTCAATTAAAATGTCTTTACAATTATTGTTTTATCGTGACGTAACAGGGAAAACTAAACATATTCATATGAATCTTTTACCATCATAAGGAAGATTACATTTGGGGACACAAACTGTAAGTAGAAATAATTGTATATAAAAAAATAAGCCTCTGCAGACAGACAGTGATGAATCAAAAAGTGGAAAATCTGTTTCCATGTTATAAGATTATCAAAATGAATCAATAGCATCTTTGAATAGCAGCAGTTTAGGGAACTTGTAAAGCAGGTAAAAGCTTCTAGGGGTTGAGGTTTCAATTGTTTTTAACATCCCATAATTCAGTAAATGTTATCCATGTGTTACTTTTTACTCTACTGACAAAAAAGCTGAAATGCAATCAGTACCTGTACTCATCTTATTGAGCTGACTGGTAAACAATATAATAATAATAATAATAATAATAATACATAATATTTATATAGCGCCT
>NW_011354640.1:0-2591 GCF_000735185.1 Notothenia coriiceps
TTCTACAGATTACCTTACCACTGCACTGGTAAGGTAAAACTAGGCCGATTAATAAGATGTGAAATGCTTTGTAACTTTGACCCGCTTGACTGAATACACAAAAAACCATGAAGAAAGTTGAACCAATAAACTAACACAAACTAACTATCACTATAAAATGATGATGATGGTGATAAAGAATGCATCTAACGTTCCACTGTTCATTATAAAAACAGCGCATTAAACAAACCATCATGCTCTTACTTTGAAAACCATGTGGAAATCTCATCATCAGCAGGCCATCACGTGGTTTCCAAAAATAACCGAGTGACACGAGTAGATTTTAGCCGAGACCGGCAGAAAGTTTATTTCAAAACTCAGTGTGTGTAAAAAAACGATCCACAAGCAGAGATTTGAGATCCACGAGCAGAAATGTGAGATCCACAATCGCATTTTTGGTCGACAAATACAAAATGGATTCACAAATGCGTGATCGAAAGTTGTAAATGTTAAAGAGATATTCAAAGATCTTTTTTTTTATTTGTAAAAATATTTTGCGTATTTGCAGATCCGTTTTACATTTGCACATTTATTTGTGAGTTTGCAAATCTTTTAAATGCATTTGTGGATGGTATTTTACATTTACAAATCACATATTTACACACGAATTATTGTTATGTTCACACAAATTATTATGAGACATCTAAGCACATACCTGGCATTCTGTTTTTGGGCTGCGTACATCAGACATCTTTACAGAAATCTTTGCCCCTATTTAAAAGTGCTTTGTGTTTCAGCAGGAGGAGTTCTACCTGTTGAAGTGGAAGGGCTTCCCTGAGTCGGATAACAGCTGGGAACCCAAGAGGAACCTTAAATGCCACAAACTGATAAAGCAGTTCCACCTGGACCTGGATCAGCAGCTGAGGCGCCACAAGAGACGCTACACCCCAAAAAAACTGGATAAGGAAATTTCCTCCTTCCTGGTCCAAAAAGCCAAGCTCCGTCAGAGTCTGAAGCGCTGGGAGGCCCATCTGAACCAGACTCGCAACCACCCGGGCCGCATTTTTGTTGCAAACGAAGTGGACCTTGAGGGCCCTCCAAAGAACTTCACCTACATCAACAACTACAAAGTAGGCCAAGGGATTGTGTTAGATGAGATGGCGGTGGGCTGTGAGTGTAAAAACTGTTTGGAGGAACCAATAAACGGCTGCTGCCCCGGGGCTTCGCTGCACCGCATGGCCTACAATGACAAGGGCCTGGTCCGGATCCGGCCGGGACAGCCCATATACGAGTGTAACTCCCAATGCAGCTGCAGCTCTGAGTGTCCCAACAGAGTAGTGCAGAAGGGCATCCAGGTTGACCTGTGCATCTTTAAGACGGAGAATGGCCGGGGGTGGGGGGTGCGCACGCTGCAGCACATCAAGAAGAACACCTTCATCATGGAGTATGTGGGGGAGGTAAGACCTGCTCACACACAGCTCTCCCTTCTTGATTCCACTTCCATAATGGGCGGGGTTACCTGCTTATTTCACCAAATTGTTTTTTTCGTCACGATTCATTATTCTTAAAGAAGACAAAACATGCAAATATTCATTCACAAGTGAAGTGAAGTATAATCATTGAGAATATAGTGGAAACAATACTAAATACAATCAGCAACACGGTAAAGAAAACAAATATATCTTCAAACCTGACAATGATTTCATATTTATTTCACTTGCACTTGTAAGCCCCCTCGGTTTGAAACACACAAATGAGAAACAGATACATCCATAATTTAATTAAAATATAATCTGCAGACGACAGGAGAAATCTTGGGGCAACCATCCTCTGCAACAGAAAGTCTCTGGCCCAGCAGATAGACACCAGCATGAACTCTCAGGTGCAGATCAGAGAAAACGCTGGTCAATTTGTTTGCATGCTGGTTCAAACTGGGTATTTTGAGGTATTTCTCTATAGTGTGTGCATTAACTGCTGTAGATCTGTTTGCGCAGTTGCAGTCTGTGCAATTTTAATATCATTTGTATTTTAGTAGTAGGCAAATAGAAGTACACCAAAAAAAAAAAAATATATATATATATACTATTTCATTTTTTTTAAACTGGCAAAAAAATCCTACAGTTGAAAGGTCTGGTACTTAATTCTTCCATGCCTAAATCACGGTTCCTTGCACCCCTCTGGATTCACCTAGCATCTGCTGTCACACAGTATCTGTGGTTAGGGTTAGGTAAACATGTGTGTTCTGGGTGTAGAGAAGGGGACAGTCTGCAGGACCTTTTCAGATTTACTGTAATGTAAATAACTGCTGAGGTGGGAACAGTTTTTCCAAAACCTGGCATTAGTCTGTCACTGTAGTTTTAAACATCTGTTGATTTAAGTCAACAAATCAATTGGTCAACTATAGATTTGTTAGCTCAAGAAGCCCCGGTATAGGTATTATATTGAAAGGTCTTTCAAATATCTCTTGTAAATAAAAACCGATCTGCACACTCATAGCTCCAGTTTGAAGGATTCAGCTTAGGTCCTTAAGAGTTGTTAAGGGGAACACGTTATTATTATAGTAACTAGGGATGGGAATTTGAAAGCAAATGTATATTCGACCCCCAAAAAAA
>NW_011354641.1:0-5675 GCF_000735185.1 Notothenia coriiceps
GGCAGCTGCGCCACTTACAGGCCTGACATATGTACTACATCGTTTCCAGCATTTCCAGCGGTCTAGTGTGAACGGACACGTTAATGAATCGAATGCGTGTGAACGGAAGCCTTTTTTGCGCTTGCGTATGCGTTTTACCGTATGCGTCCTTGTGGGGCCGGGGTCTAAGCCAAACTATATCCGGTCACAGAGATCTGCTATTTTAAAGTAAAGTCAACACATATAGACCCTAAATATAGTCTATATTAAGAACGAGAAAAGTCTTAACATATATATCCTTTTTTGTAAACATATGACAAATGTGTGAGGGTGATGACGTCAGAGCATCGTCCTATGTGCCAGGGCTTAGCCCCGGACAGCCCCAGCCCAATTTAACCCCTGGGTATTTGTGAGGGAGCTCCTATATGGCCTTACCCACTTAAGCTCACCAAAGTTTAACATATTTCATAGTTCAAAGTTTTGTCAATTGTTTTGTTTATTGGTCAAATACTGGTTTCTAATGGTTTCTGAGGAGTTTTACTGGAATGAAAGAGCACAGAGTCTACAGAAGCAACAAAGCAGCATACTGCATTAAACCTGACCTTCACAGAGAGGTTGAAGTTTATGTGGAAAGGAGGCTTCAGTAGTCTGTCTGCACTCTGTTTAGTTTTGCTATCTTACAATCAATATAGTAAAGTGTGTTGCCAATGTAACCGGTTAGAACTCAAAGTTGCGATGAGGTCTTAAAATGTATGGAAAGGGTCTTAAAAAAGGTCTTAAAAGGTATTAAATTTGACTTCAGGATTCCTGCATATACCCTGTAATAGCTTTAATTCTTTAATTCAACAATGTATAATCTATACAGTATATCTGTTGAGAAGTAGGCTACTGTATATATTAAGTTGTTTATTATATGTTTAACTTGTGTGTAATGCCTGTTAACAAGCTGCGCGGGACAAAATAACGTCCTATTGTGTAATAAATAAAGTATATGAAATCTACTCTAAGTAAAGATCCTTGATGTAAAGTTGGCTCATCTTACCTTTCAGGTTCTGAGAGACGAAGTCCATTCTGTAGAGCCTTTATGAGACAATAGCATTATTATAAAGAAATGCACCAAAAAGTCAAGATGAGATCGCCTCCAAGATAAGTAAACTAGTGAAAACTTCTCAGTCAGATTCTACAGAACATGATCTTCACTAGAGGAAGACATATTGGAGGGAAACATATCTGTAAATTAAAAAAAATCTGATCTGAATAAAACAATCAGAAAAACAGTGTCACATCCAGCGTCAGCTGAGGAGTGGAGACAAGAGGAGGAAGGTGTTAGTACGTACACACACACACGCACACGCACGCACACACACACACACACACACACACACACACACACACACACACAAAGTTTTAGTTTTCTTTTGTTGTCTCCATGTATATTTTGTCTTTACTTGTAAATGCACCTTACTGTCTTCTGTATATGTGACACTGTACTTGTATGCACTTGTCTTGTAACTCCTAAATCACTAAATACAAAATATAATCCATATAGATAGGTTTCTCTGACAGAAAGCCTTAATGCTTTATCGCATAAATCATATTCAAACAAAAGTGTTTCCCCAGCATGGTGACAACAGTTTGGGGAAAAATGAACAGGATATATAGAATGTACTTTTTTTTTTATAGTATAGAAACATATCAGAATCGGAATTCGATTTACTCTCAAGTAGGTTTTCACTACAAGAAATGTGGGGTTTAATATCATCTTCACATTTCATGGACACATTTGAATCTCTTTTTAAAAAGGTTAAAGTTCCAATACATCCTCTCATGTCTCCATTGCTTGAGTCTACATGTGTGAACGCTTGTTGATTGAAATGTATTCTGTGATCAGAGAGGACAATCCGCTGTTTCCGAAGTGTGTGAAGTGTGTGTATCTGTGTGTGAGTGCCAGAGGTGACGTCTGGTCTCAGCTGAATGTTCTCCAGACGGAAAACCTCTGTCTCTCCAACAGGAAACAAAAAGAAGCTTCAGTGAGAGACAAAGAGCGGGAATCCCACACCTGAGGGCTCTGGAGAGGATCACCGTGTGTGTGTGTGTGTGTGTGTGTGTGTGTGTGTGTGTGTGTGTGTGTGTGTGTGTGTGTCAACATTCATCTTTATGTTCTACTGTTTTCCGTCATGGTGCTCTATGTTCAGCTCATGATCTCATTAGTGTCTGTACTATTTCTGTATTAGCTTTTTTTTTTTTTTTTTCTTTGCTTCAATATGTTTTAATCCCTTAAATTAAACAAAGAAAAATATATCGCTCATCCTAAATCTGTATCTATGACACAGGCTGGAATTACAACAGCCGCTTGTTGAAAAATTATTAAAACCTCCGATGAGTTTAAACATACAAAATCTCAAGTGCAAAACGCTATCAGCCTACTGAGATTAGGTTTTAGTGAGAATGCAAGTGTTTGGGAAGAAGTTAGTTAATGAGTAAATGAGACTTGGAATTATACTGCAGTAGTCTGATATCAGTTTCATCCCATATTTAATTCAAATCATGAAAAATGTTCTGATTTTTTATTCTTTCTTCACTGTGTAAGCATGCATGAGTAAGAAATTCATAAATCTGAACAGAAATGGTCAGTGTTGCTAGCTGTTAGCATTTATCCCCGCCAAAGACACCGTAGGATTCCCACAAGCTGCTAACTATAATAATAATAATAGATTTATTTTGTAAGCGCTTTTACAGGTGCTCAAAGACGCTTTACAGATATAGGGAAAATAAAATAAAGGAACAACAAATAAATATATAGTTAAAGGTGACCTATCATGCAAAATGCACTTTTGTACGTCTTGTATACATGAATATGTGTCCCCGGTGTTCCAGGGAACTCACCAAGTGTCAGAAAACACAACCCTCTCTATTTTCCTCCATACACAAATCTCTTTAAAAAGGGGCTGAAACGGGATCTGATACAGACTGATCCAGATTTGAACACTTCTATGGACGTCACAGAAGTGGCACTACGGCTATTGGGCCAACTCCACCAATCAGGAGGAGAGCAGCCACGGGACATTGCCGTTGGAAAGCGCGTGGTGAGACGCTGTAGTACATATGCCAGGCCTGTAGGTGGTGCTGTTCTCACAGAATCAGCCCATGATGCAAAGACAGTGTTAAATTGAGCGAAATGAGGAATGGCTAAAATGCATGATCTGTTTGGTATTTTGAAAAATAAAAAGTATAAATATGCCTTATATAGGTATGGTCCTACACTATATTATTCAAATATAGCATGATAGGTCCACTTTAAAGTCAAATAATACAAAAACAATCCCACATTAAAAGCCAGATTGAAGAGGTGAGTTTTTGTGAGTTGACTAGCTAACTATCAGCTTTCACTTGGATCCCCTATGGCCGCTGAAGAGTTTTAAGAAGTCAGCAGTCAATAACATATGTTTCTGAAAAGAGTAAATCATTGCATCCAAACAAGATCGTAGAGCAATAGTAAAAAATTAGCACAACAAATATGTGTTTGATGGGCCCAGCAGAATGCCAGATGTGCTGTGGACAGACAGTAAGTCCACACATCTCACAGCTAAAACAATGTTGAAAGTATCAGCTCGATCCAAAGTGCCAATTAAAATAACTGTAACACAACGAAGGAGTTCCACTTCCTTTTCTACTCAGAAAATGAGAGCGCTGTGTGGCCTGAACTCAGTGTGGACTCAATAATGGTTTCAGGATGTTCCCGTAAACCTGGATATTACCTGCTTATTTAAAGCTCAAAATAATCCAAAGAGTTGTGGAATGCAGCTGTGAGTACAAGCAATAACAGGGACGGTCAGAAGATAAGCTCCGTGGCATCAAACAGGACGATACACAACATGCATTAAGACTGTGGGGAAAAGGACGAGGAGATGTTTGCAATATGCCGTCATTCTGAGATAGGAGGGATATGAGTTCCTCCACTGTACTTTCAGAGGAGGGGGATTACAGAGCAGCTGAAGCTCCCAGCTGCAGCCGCTGAGAGTTAAGCCAGCGTCTCGCCACAACGACATGCAGCTGCTGTCCAGTGGTGAGGAAGTATGGAATATAAAGCCCAGAGTAAAAGGATAGAAGATGAGATTATGAGCACACTGATCCCTTTAAATAGATTCTGCATTCATAGGCAATGAGACGGGAATAGCTCCAGTAGTATCATACCAAAGATAACCTCTGTGTTCAAGTAGGATGTATTTTAGATACATTTTAAGGAGTCGATTTGGTATTTACACACAAAATCTGAATTATATTTCGTAAACGTACAAAAACATCATCATAAAATAATGCTTTTGTATTTTGTATGTCAGCTCTCCTTCCTCTCTCCTCACGTCTGATCTTCCTCTTCCCTCATCTCTCTCAGCCCGTCTTCTTTGTTCAGATAAACAGACGCAGAGATGCTGACACACTAAACTGCAAATATGAAATCAGTCCTCTGGCTTCACCACAACTGATGAGCGCTGAAACCGTAAAACCTACATCTGATTATCAGAGTGATAACATTATGTTCACACTCCGTTTGTTATTTAGGTCCGTTTGTCCCTTTAATAGACACGTTGACATTTGACGACTGTCTTGAGGGGATAGTCTGGGGACCATGTGTACATTCGAAAATATTTGACATACTGTACTCCTTTTATACTGAGCTAATGCATTTCAAAAGTAACGGACGACAAAAGCCACAGTCCTGAAGCTTTCTGAAGTTATCCGGAAGTTTCAGCATTCAGAGTTGGTCAAATAAAGTACAACATTTCCTCTATGGCTAGCAAAAGCTGTTAAAATCTAGACAAACTAAATGAGAAAGTATCTCCGAAGCATCGGGTGGTGCGTCGAGATTTCTAGTTTGAGGATTTTGTCAGAGCGGATTTTTATATTTTAAGCAAAACAAATCCCTTCATACCCTGCAGTGGAAATGATGACAGCTGAAATACATTTCCAGAAATGCAGAATATATCTTGAAGTATAGGATGTAGAAAATGCTGAACAAACATCCTCATTGAAACTTATTAAATCAGCTCATGTAAACCGGGTCTGTGGTGGTTTGTGGTGGGTCAGTGGTGGTGCTTCTGTACGAAGCTCACATATATGATCCACTCACTGAATGCAGAGTGTGATCTGCACTCTCAGCACGTTCTGCTCTCTGTGTGGGACTTCCTGTGTACCGTACTTGGAAACTGTTGTGGTAACAAACACTAAACACAGCGTTTTCAGATTTCTACCTTAACCTTTGAATCAACTGTTTGTGCTGATTCAACTGAAACTGTTACGGTCTAAACTGTTTTTGTAATTCATTTGTTTTTGGTGTCTTAAATAGTTTTTTGGGGCTGGGTTGCAGATCATTTAAATGGTGCATTGTGGGACTTAATTTAAGGCAACTGTCTGCACGTATCAGCCAGAGCAGCACAATCAGTCGTGCAAACACTGAAGTATCTGCAGCAGCTTCACAGTGGAGAGGAAACTGAACACACACAGCTCATATCAGAGGGTCTTCTGCACTGCGCACACACACACACACACACACACACACACACACACACACACACACACACACACACACACACACACACACACACACACACACACACACACACACACACACACACACACACACACACACACACTACGATACTACTACGTACTACTACTACTAACTAAGTAACGTTAAC
>NW_011354641.1:5906-11103 GCF_000735185.1 Notothenia coriiceps
GACACTACACACTGATATACACCTGAACATTTTTGAACATTAAAGCATGGAGACATGTCCCAGTAGAGACACTACATACACATAATAACTATTAGAGTTTAAAGTTGTTTTGATGATTATCGTGAGAATATCATGAATTGCAATCAGGATAATCGTGACATGTAATTTTTAGTGTGTGTGTTCATCCTGGAAACCCTGACCTGATTATCTGATCATCTTCCTCTCTTTCCCGATCATCATCTCTATCATTCTCCTAACCTCTATCTGTCACACGCACACACACACACACACACACACACACACACACACACACACACACACACAGTTTGAAGTTATAACCTTTAACAGTTGATAAAACCTTGAAACACATCTTTGCGTGTGTCCGGATGTGAACATTAAGATCAGATATGATGTTGTTGCTCCTCACCGTTTTTCCCAAAGAGGCGCAGGATGGGGGAGGGGCAGGGGAGGGTCTTCACCTCGTGGAAGTCTGCGCTCTGCCAACACGAGACGTTGTCCCACTCGCCGAGACATCCTAGACACACACACACATTAGAGGTATAGATTGTTAGACCCACCACTTCACGTTTGGCGGAGCTCCTTGATTCAAACCCACTGATCTCCTGCCAACCGTCAGGACCATAAAGCTCTGGATCCTCTGAAGGTTAAACGTGTGCACAGACTATAGAACGATTTAAGCATTTTGATGTATTATTCATGGAAGATTGCACTTATTTATGTACTTTGACTTAATAATAACCAAAGTGTAGAAATAGCCTGTAACGAGTAAAGTCCTGCATTCAAAAGATCGAAGATAAAATAAGTTAAAAAAAAAATCTATATATATAAGCATTAAACATAATTTAAAGTATGAAAAGTAAGTACGACATGTTCAACTTCTATCACTGGAAATAAATGATAATGGCATTGCTGTTTAATAGGAGTATCTGATGGAGCTTTGTCCTCTAAAATATGATTTCTGCGAGATTCACACACACACACACACACACACACACACACACACACACACACACACACACACACACACACACACACACACACACACACACACACACACACACACACACACAGGTACAGTCTGAGGAAATAAGCAGCAGAAGGACTACGAATCAATAATGGGTTTTAACATATCCGTATCATTTTTAGGACAAATATAAGCATACTGTAGTTCAAAGTATATTTTTGTTGGTATTTAGAGCCCATATTTAATAATCTTTTCTTGTCTTTCGTTTATATTACGATTGAGGGAAATAGAGTGATTGAAGGTGACGTTTAAAGCTCAAAATGAGCTCCAAAGTATCATCGAAGGTACATCGAAGGACTCAAAACAACAAAAAAGTCACGTAAAATGACGACAAAGAGACACAATACCAATAGGAAAACTCAAAATGACCATACAAATACACTAAACAACTACAAAGAGATGTGAAGTGTCTTCAAAGGCACAGCAAATAACCACACAGACAAACACAACAGCAAAGACACACACAAAAGTCATGTAAATTGGATGCAATAGACATGGAAAGACTCCAAAGAGGACTAGATATAGACTCAAATATTCTACATAGATGCAAAAAATTATTATAAACAGACAAAAAATGTCTAACATCTATAAACTCTGTGTGTCCTGTGTCTATAGTGGAGGTGTCTGTGCCCGGCGTCTCATGTCTGTGAATGTGTCCGTGGTCTTCGTTAACGATGCCACTGTAAACACAGCAGCTAACCTTTGACCTTGGTGTTTGACCGTGCCCTCTTTCAGCAGATGATCGGGCTTTATGAGAGCGTAAACACACTTCCTGTGATTTATGAAGCCATTACACACAGGGTAGATATTTAATCACTACATAACCAAACACACCTCTATTAAAACTGCTTCTATTTACAGTGGTGAGTAAATAAATGACACACACCACACCATGGAGGAGACAGGGAGATAACATGGGGGAGGACGGGGGAGAGTGCATCCTGTGTAGTGGTGAAAAGTACTGACATATTTGCATTATTTTCTATTAGAGGCCAAAGAACTGCAGAAAGAAGATGAAAGTTATTTATGTTTCTCTGCCGATGAAACACAGCTACAGTATATACGGAGGTGCAATGTTACAAAGTACCTTTACTCTACTTTTTCACTTAAGTAATATGTTGACGTATTGTACTGTTGTAAGTATTTTTATTTTCTGTTATTTATACCTGTACTCAACTACATTTCACAAAATATATACTCCTTCCCCAGTACTTTTATTTAACACACAATCATTATTTTAACTGTATTACACTGTACACATTTTAAGCAATATTGTTGTTTATCTTATTTATACTATACTGTATAGAAACGTAACCATTCATACCATTTTCAGCATTCATAAGTAAGGAAATCTAATTTATTTTATTCTGTATTATATATATTTGTATTCTAGTATAATTCAAACATAAGTCTGTTAACTAGTTTGCTCCCACTTGCTTGGACAGTTGTGTCAGCAAATGGCAATTAAAGTAACATTTTAAATGGTCAATAAATTATAGATAATATCAAGAAGACATATACACACACACACACACACACTCTGCTGACTAACGTTATTCAGCAGCTCTTCCTGTGGTACATTATTTAACTTCCTAACTAGGTCACTCACTGGAAAACACATATTGTTTCAAACAATAATAAAAAATGATGTTGCTGAGCCAGCTCGCCAAAAAACACACGCATGAATAATTTACATGTCAAAATACGACGTATTTGAAATGCCTATTATGTATTACTCGTGGTGAAAACGCCTAAGTGTGTAAAAGTACCCAACACTCATTTATTGTATACTTTATTAGTCAGTGGTTAGAACTCAAATAACTTTGTACAAAGCTGTGAACATATTATTCATTTATATATAATGGACTTTTTAGAAAACAGTTTCATACAGTACACCTCCATAAAATATTGAGGAACTTTTATATATATATATTATTTATATATTTTTTATATATATAAATGATATAAACGGATGTGTACCTATTGTTAAATATTGTTCTTATATATCGACAAATAAATCATGTTGAAATATAATAATATGTAATAGAGTATGTGAGTTACAACAATATCTGCATTCTATACACATGATATTCATGTAAAGGTCAGGTCAGGAAACTCTCACCATCTGTTTATCACCACATTTATTTCCACAAAGGGCTGGGACTAAATGAGTGTGTTATGAGGTGAAATAAAGAAATCAGAGAGTGAATGAAAGACCAGCGATGTGTAACAGAAAGAACACAAGGATGAGGAGAAAAAACAAGGAGAAAAAAAATGTGCACACTCTTTTTTTCATTCTACGTGAAATGTTCAACCCAATTAAGAGCAGAAGAAATAATAAAGTAACTGACATGTTACAGAGGGAGAATACACACGTGCGCACACACACAAACGCAGACACACAAACGCAGACACACAAACGCAGACACACACACACACCCTGGAAACAAAGCTTGATGCTAAAGAGATGTGATCGTCAGGATGCTCTCTGACTCCCTCTCTCTCTTTCTGTTGGCCCGACCCCCCCACCACCAGCCTCTTATCACACACACACACACACACACACACACACACACACACACACACACACACACACACACACACACACACACACACACACACACACACACACACACACACACACACTCTTTCTTACAATACACGTTTTTTTGGTTGAAATATGATCCTGAGTTTAGTTCTGTTTACGCTGCCCTTTCACATTAGGTCAATTTATTTTCTCTTCTATAAGTGTGTGTGTGTGTGTGTGTGTGTGTGTGTGTGTGTGTGTGTGTGTGTGTGTGTGTGTGTGTGTGTGTGTGTGTGTGTGTGTGAGTGTGAGTGAGTGAGTGTGTGTGAGTGTGCAGCTCTCATTGCATTTGCATGTTCCACCTCACGGCTAACTTGCCCTTGCACCATGCACACACAGAAACAGACACAATATGGCAAAATAGATCCACTTTTTGTAAAAACAACATTTGTTTGAATAAGCTGTTATATAACAATACATAATGGAACAATCCTTGTTTTCGTGCCTTTTAACAAAGAAATGTACACTACAACTCTACAATTACCATATATACATGTATATATATATTTCCATGCCATATGACCTTGAAAAAAAAAATGGTGCCTCAAAGGTGAATACATAATCAAAAAATGTACTAGACAATTTTTATAAATTGAAGTAAATGGTAGCCACGTCTAACAACATCAAAATGTTATAATACATATTTCCAAATCTCACCCTACTCTTGCAGAATAATGTAAGCCTCATTTATCCGGTTGATGATCACGACTTCAGTAACACATCAATTTAATATCTATAATCTAATACTCCACATGCACTTCAATGCATCAGAAGTCTTTGTTGACCGTGAGCATAAAACAAATCAAGAACTCAGGCAAAATCAGGAGGAGATTTTGATGTACGAATAATATTATTTTGCGGAAAAGTATTCCTTTACAACAAATCAATCTGCAACTTCTGGACAACTGTTTAATAAGGTATGTATTATTTTAATATGAGTAGTTATTGAGTTAAAGCCATAAAGTCTCAGTCTTATGCACAAAATAAGAAATAGATTTTTAGTAAATCAAATAAATCTGTATCTGAAATCAAGTTTTTATTTTGTTGCAATCTGAATTATCTGAGGACACCTGAGAGAATCCTGTGACACCTACAGGGGCCTCTACCCACAGGTTGGGAAACTGCTGAGAGAGAGAACAGGTGCACAACATGATTAAAGAGGAGAGGGGATGATGAAGTGACTTAGCGCAGGTGTACTAACACACACACACACACACACACACACACACACACACACACACACACACACACACACACACACACACACACACACACACACACACACACACACAGCATGACACAAATCTGTCATTTCATGTTATGAAGAGAAGAGAAAGGAATCAACTAAACATCTCCTCTCCTTCTCTTCCTGCTGCCTCAAAACACAGAGACACACAAAACACACACACACACACACACACACACATTATAATATATTAGACTGTTTAAACTATTATGTAGAACACAAACACAAACAAGGTCTCAGTTGGACTATTGTTCTGTGGATAGATCTGTAAGGTCTGTAAGATACAGTAGGAATTAAAGGAAACACTTCCAGAGCAAAA
>NW_011354641.1:14751-16348 GCF_000735185.1 Notothenia coriiceps
ATGCTTTACAATAAGTAATAACACAATTATTTGAAACTAAAGTGGTAGTAAACTTGTCCACCCTCAATTGCTGGTATACTAAATACAAGTAGTGCAGCTGTTGTTCTTCACAGATCCCTCAAACATGAATTGAGCAAGTCACTAGTTTGGTCATCCGTTGTCTCCCTTTCAAATGTGGGTTCTCTTGACCTTTGTGCTGACCCCCACCATATATCCATTGGCCCTTCAGCATTGAAGTCTTGGATTGGCCAGACTAATACATTTCTAATGTTAAATAAATGAAAAGCATTCACAGACAAGAATTAGATATTAATTATTAATGCTGTAAATTACCTTTAATATGTCTAACTAAATTTAAAATGTGTCACCTTTTTATAGAAGTGATTATATTTGTATGCCAATATTTTCCTATGGTAAAGTTTCGTTTTGCACCTTTATTTTGGTAGTAATAAGATCGGGACTCTTATTTTGAAGGAACTTTTACCGGAAGTGAATGCACAACGTAGCAGAATGTACATATATATTTCGCCTCCCAAGACTTTACACATTTCCTCTTTGCTTTTCGTTCAGGTTCATTTTGCGCTTTATCAGTTGAATCACTTTGAACATTCGTTTGAGATGTTGATGGGTTGGCCAAACTTTTTACCCCACAGTCAAACAACTTAATTTGCTTCGCCATTTTTTGTAAAACAAACACACGGCGCACAGCGCACGAGTAAACTCCTCTGACGTCATGGGGGCGTCGCCCAATTCTACTCACATTGCCCAGGTACATTTTACTAGCTTTTCACAGGTTGTAGGTCAACACATTACTTTAGTTAACATTTACTTGGTGCTATGATTTAAATGTACTTTTTCAAAATGAAGATACACAATTACTTGCAAATTCAAGTAACACATTCAATAAAAGGACAGATTTTTAGTAAAAGAAGATTATTAGTAATTCATTTTTATGGAGCCCCTAAAGGTTAATGGAGAGAGAAAAAAAGTATCTTGTGCGCACGATATACTTTCTCGTTCGCCTCGCACGAGAAAGTAACCGGTGCGCCAAGTAGGAAGTGGAGCACAGAGGAGACAACCGTTTCATTGCAGACTGTTATGTTTATGTGGAGAAATGGCAGTGCATTAATTATTTGAGATATATTTCAAACTCTGACTTCATTTAGGGACATCTTTGGCCAGGGGTTTAGAGCTATTTGTTTAAGCACCGGATTCGCAAAACAGAAGAGTCTGTAAACCAGTCTGCTTTGATCTATGAATTCCTGTCCGTGACTCTCACAGTATCTGCTGCCCACAACTGTTTTATAGAAGGAAAACCTCCTTCACTTTATGAAATCTCTGCGGCACCAGGTGCCTGTACTACGAAGCAGGATATGCTATTTACTTTTCATTCATGAAGTATGACGCTGCGCTGTCAGCACGCTAACCCCGTCCCTTTCACGTGAACGCCCTGCCGGTCAGAGAAACCTTGGTTGATTTACTGAGTTGATAACCAGCTTCGTAGGACCGCTTAGCGAGATCGCGTTTGTTAGGTTTACTTAAGCCGTGTAACTCAAACATATCCAGGGTCTTTGAACTGCACGAGAAAGTAACCGGT
>NW_011354641.1:16394-17366 GCF_000735185.1 Notothenia coriiceps
GCGCGCAGAGAGCTGTGCCTTTTACTGTTTACTTCACTGTGTTTCCCTTCATTAGAACAGCTGAATAGAGATCGAGGCTGCTACGTTTAACCACACACACCTCTGCACACATCGAACGACCAGAGTATTCCATATTACTCGTTTTATGAAGGAGATGTCCTGTCATCAGGGCGCATGATGTGTGTGTGTTTGTGCTCAGCTCGGCTCTGTGTGCGTGTGTTCGGTGTGTGTGTGTGTGTGTGTGTGTGTGTGTGTGTGTGTGTGTGTGTGTGTGTCTGTGCTCAGCTCGGCTCTGTGTGTGTGTGTTCGTTTGTCCGACACCACCGGCATTTGTTTTCAAATGACCACAAACAGTAATTTACACAAATCTGGTTCTCCATAGTTATATGTGTATTCCCAAGTGAAAGAAATGTGTTTAATCTTAATCTCGATGTAGTGCTATAGTCCTGCCGGATGGCACCGGAACGAACGAAACTATCATAAACAAATACACACACACACGCCCTGGGGGGTATACTACGAAGCAGGATTTTCGCTTAGCCGGCTAACTTCAGGGAAAACTCAGGGTTTCCGGTCCTACGAAGCTGGTTCTCTTTTTAGCAGGCTAGATCTCCATGGTAACTTATGCTGTGCGGCTAACCTGGTCGGGACCAGGGGGGTAAATTACGAATCTAGTTCAACCTATCCTGGATATGTTTTGAGTTATCCGGTTGACTTAATCCAAAACAAAGCCGCTCTCGCTAAACTGTCCTACAACGCTGGCTATCAACTCGTTCGCTCAAACCAGCCGTGTCCTATCTAGTTAGGTGCACGTTCACATAAAAGGGGTGGTATCTGGAGCATTCGACCAATCACAAACATGGAGAAGCGTACTGACAGCGCAGCGTCATACTTCCTGAATGAAAAGTCAACTATAATATTAGTCAAATATGAAGAAGTTAAACTTTAAACATCCATGACTTAAACACTTTA
>NW_011354641.1:17387-29093 GCF_000735185.1 Notothenia coriiceps
ACATCACTGTGTCACAAAGCCCTTTGCGTACGCGCGTCCAGAAGGGCGCTTAGATCCATTCCTTGTGGCCACCCCGCACACATGGAAGAACTCGCGCAAATCAGCTGATCACACAACGTCCCGTCACGCTCAGCACCTCCCCCCTGTCGACGTTATGTTCCCCGAAGTACTCCACTAGCCTCCATTAATATTTCAATTTAACTCCATATTGATTGAAAAAAAGTTGATAAGCGAATAAACAGTTCAAAAATACCCCTCCCTTCCTAGTGATTAAAGCAGAAAATATTAGCCTATTTAAGGGTTCATATTTTACCCAACTGGCAACATTTTACATACTTCCAAAAATGTTCAAAGAGGTATTTTTCACCTTCTGTCTGAACAGAGCCCCCAGTCTGCTCTGATGGTTAGCCCTGCCGGCTCTGTTTGTTGGATTGTTCTGCTGCTTTGGAATGTCCTTCCCCTTAGCCGCATACTGGGTGTACAATAAGAATATGTGCCTCTAGCCAATATAAGCACAAATGTACATAGTGGATGTCATTATGTCTCAGATTTTAACAAAGGGCAAATTGAGGTGTTTTCAGACAGGGGGGAAAGGTGTGGAGAGAAACTCCCTATGACAGGGAACTTTGATGCAAGCCATTGCAGACAGTGTACATGCACAAAAACTACATAACACAGTCCAGAAAAGGGAAAACCTTGAAAAAGGCAATAATAGCCTCCTTTAGTAATCCTGCGATGTACTTTTTTAATTCAAAGTGACATCAGGAAGTTGGTTAAAAAGAGGAAGTGCAGATGGTGCCGTTCTGTGAGCCGTGGAAATATTTTCCCTGCATGCCTCAGTGATGCCGTGTCATGTTGTGTGCTTCAATATTCCTTGTCGCAATCACCGGTGCTGCCGGCTGGTCAGGGCGTGTAGAAAAATGAGCAGCAGCTGCGCAGTAAGTAGGAGCCTCTAGGCATTAAAGGCGGCTTGTTCATAGCCGAATTAGCAATATATTTGATAAAAATCAATTGGTGGACACAATGCCACAGCGCCTTTAAAACGCTGTGTTGTTTATTCTGGCGTATTGTACGCAGGCCACAACGGTAGACCTGGCATATGCTGATGCTGTCTATTTATGTGAGGCCATCTGCCGTGATATTTCGGTGCCCACCCCCCAGCAAAACAAACCCTTTCTCTCTCTGTGATTTGCCAGATAAACATGGAGGCGACCGCCCGAGCTTGCGCATTTTGTATTCAGCAGCTAGAGATATTGCTCAGTTTCCCGTGGCGCAGACACTAGATTATTAGTCGCGCGCATATGGTTGCCGGACCACCAGGGCCCGTTTGAAGACGCAAGGCAGCCCTTGTATTTTATAGACACAACAAGTTAGATAATGATACCCAGTTCTCCCTGTGAAGGGAGATAAAGCGGTAGGACTCCGCGCCGTCTTTGGAAAAAGACACCAGCGTGGCAGGGCCACCAGCAAGTCATCACTGGATTACACTTCAACTTGTATTCTCTGCACTTCTTTTAAAGTTGTCGCCAGGCAATCATGCAAAGGGAAGGAAAAGTCACACCAGGACAGAAGCTGCACTTCTTTACAATAAAGCTCTCAAGCAGCGACAGATAGGTAAAAAGGGAACAATGGCTGATCGGCGGGACAAAAACAATAAGTCAGAGTTTTGTGGCAGTGCTGCTGGGCCCTACAAGGATAGAGTGTGTTGGCAAATTGTTTCTCTGCTGCATTTCATTACCTGGTGGGCGACTGCCTGGTGACCAGTTAGAAAAGGAAGACGGAGAAAAGTCACCCGGTACGACATGTGAACACTGAGACGCGGCATCCACACTGTTAGCTGCAGGGGGATATGATCTGTCCCGCCAGATCAATTGTGAAAAATAAATGGACAGATAGATAATGTATCAAGTTCACTCCCTCTCCATCAAGCACACTTCCATAAGGACGGATTATCCTGTCAACCCTTCCCTACGTTTCAAGGTTGTGAGTGGCTGTGTTTATGGTGGTGCAAGAAAAAAGGCTTTGCAGCATGAAGGATTTGCTTGTGGGTGGTTGTTTGTTGCGAATGTCTCTGTGTCCGATCACTCGTCCGCGAAGCAAAAGAAATGTATAAACAAACAAATATATACAAAGAGAATCGAAAGGCACAGGAAAACCACTTTTTTGTTTTTAGCCACGTTCGTCCGCCCACCGTTGAAACTTGTTCTGAGAGGGTGTGCAGGTGAAAAGGACTTGACCATCAACCCGCCAGCAAACAAAGAAACATGAAGAACTCCACAAGGCTGGATGACCCCGGCTATCAGTAAGCACTCGCTGGGAACTGAATTTAATAAAAGGTATCTTAACAACGAGCAGATGCTCCACTCCTTTTGAAGTATTGCAGAGATTTTAAAATGGTAAAAGCATCAATAGAATGAGGAAAGGGCCTGGTACATGATAAAGACAAGTGATGGTTACGCAACTATGAATGTACGGAGGCCCGCGCTAAGGGTTCATGGAGATGAAAAAAAAGTAAATCTGTGGGCGCACGAAATAACTTTCTCGTTCGCAACAAACTAGTTTTATTTCGTGCAGACCGAGAAAAGTATTTGTGACGAAACGAGAGTATAGTGTCTAGTTTCCTCGTGCGGCACGAGAAAAGTTACCTGTCAAGCGCCAAGTAGAGTCGAGCCAGAGGCAGACAACCATCTTGATTGCAGACTGTTTATAGTTTATGTGGATAGAACGGGGCAGTGCTATATTCGATTCTGAGATATATTTTTGGCCCAGGGGTTTAGAGCCTATTGTTAAGCACAACGGATTCGCCAAACAGAAGATCCTGAAAACAGTCTGGCTTGAGCTATGATGCTATTATCGCGTAGACTCTCACCCAGTGTCGCCTCCTTCACCTTTATGAAATCTCCTGCGGCAACCCAGTGCCCTGTACTCCAAAAAAGCCGAACGCAGGATTATGCCTATTTAGCTTTTCAAAAATTCATGAAGATAATCGAGGCTGCGCTGTCAGCACGACTAAACCCCCCGTCAATTCACGTGACACGCGCTCCTTCCCAGCCCGGACAGAGAAAACGCTGGTCTGATATTACATAAAAAAAAACAAAAACAATCGAAAAAGAACGCTTAGGACGAGATCGCGTTTGTTAGGTTATAAGTCGGACTAATCAACCCTAATACAAGGGGTCCGTTGAACCACTGCTTCGTCTTACAGGGCCACGGAAAACAGATAAAACAGTGTAAACTCAGGCAGAATCTCAGGACCAGGCTGCAAATAGCCTGTGGCCCTTTACTGTTACTTCACGTGTTTCCCTTCATTAAGAACAGCTGAAGAGAATGGAGAATGCACGTTCAAGCACACACACCTCCTAAACCATCGAACTACAGATTATTACCATATTCTTCGTGTGTGTGTGGTTTCGGTTGTGTTGTGTGTGTGCGGAGCACCACCCGCCCATTCTGTTTTCAATGACCCGCCAAAAAAATTAATTTACACAAATCTGGTTCTCCATAGTTATATGTGCATTCCCAAGTGAAAGAAATGTGTTTAATCTTAATCTCGATGTAGTGCTATAGTCCTGCCGGAGTGCACCGGAACGAACGACACTATCATAAACAAATACACACACACACGCCTTGGCAACCGGACATATTCTTCATAAAACTAATAATATGGCGTAATAATCGGGCAGTTTGATGTGTTTAATCATAAGAAAGTATCTCTTTCGAACGAGAAAGTGTATTGTGCGCACAAATTAATAAAGTGTGGCCTCTTTTTATGTAAATTGAGGCCACGAATTACATCTTGTGCGCACAAGTTAATAAAGCGTGGCCTCGTTTTATTTTTTTTCTCTCTCTATGAACCCTCCAGGGCTCCGTACAGTACTCTTATTTTGGTAACCCCTTATCCCAAAACCGGAAGTAGCGAGCTAAGAGACTCGGCTTGACCAGTTAGTAAAAGTTGACTGTACGCTAGAGAATGGAGCATGGAGGACCGGAGAATAAAGACACAGCAACTAAAGCTTCCCTTGTAACGTGTTTATATGGATTTAATAAACAGACTGCAAGTCACAACACAACCTGGCCGAGTGGGCTTTTAGCGAGGGGTGGAGATGCACGGGCAGGCAGGATGTATAACACAAGACACATTGAGAGCATCATTGCGAAAGGGAATGCAGCAAAATAATCGTTTTATTTCGATGACACTGTTTTCGTAATCGTTGCAAGCCAAAATCGTAATCAAAATTAAAACACGATTAATTGCACAGCCCTAATTTTAGATGCAAAAGAGGAGATTTTTGTAGCACAGACAGAGCAAAACATGTTAATATGTCAGAATGAAATTACACAGCCAATTAACACCTTAAAGATCTCATTGTAAAAAGTAAGATTTTCATGTCTTTTTTTGTATAAACCAGGTCTATTTTCTATACAGACAGATTTAATTAATTCAAACGCTCAATCCATGATGAAATGTAAATTGGGTCTGTCTGTCTGTATGTCTGTCTGACATTACTCCAAAGGATTTATTCCATATTCTTCAATACCTGCATCTTCAACCCTCATTTCTTCTGTGACCAATGACAGTGCGGATGCTGCTACTGTTACAATTTATCATTGCCAATTTCAAATGCTTCAGCGGGTCCATGACAGTATAAACAGTAACAGCACCACATGAAGCCATGAAATAATGATATACTTATTAGGTAGAACAGCAACTTGATGCAACACAACATGTCTCTGTGAGGCAATGAAGAAAATAATCACAACTCCAAGATGTGAGGGATCTGTACAGCTGGAGGATTAATGAGGTGGATCTTTTCTATCTGTCTCCTCCTCCCCAGCATCTTAGATTACCCTGAGAACCGGCACAGCTGTTAAATCTTGTATCCTGAAATTGTAAAGCCTTCCCCTCTGTTATTGGCTGTAATTAGAGAGCTGAAAACCCATATTTATAATATCAATGACAGGAAGATGTCATTTCGCAGCTCTCGGATGATGAGCTGGGTAAAGGAATGCTTTCAGTGTTTGTTTTAGCTACAGGACCCCTTTGTGGGGGACAGTGAGATACATCTCACAAGGCTGATTTGTTGCCATCCCAATCTGTGACCCACAAATTGTCAATAAATCGATCTTGTTGGAGTGAGCCCCAGTTAACATACTTAATGTGGTTGTATTGTACACATCTGGGAGTTAATATTGGTTGTGTTATCAGCAAAAGCTCCAAGACGGAATAGGAGCATATTTATATTAGCAACAGAGTGATTGAATTACGTTATATCATGATCATAAATTGTGGTTATTTTCTACCTAAAAATACACAAATAAAAAAACATTGATACTGCAAAGGGCTTTGTGATAATCCTTACCTACAGCAGCAGCTGCTTTGAAACATGAGTTTGTTCTTTTATTTCTTCCTTGTTTTGCTTTCGAGAGCACCATCCTTGATCTTGAGGTATTGTTAGTGTTTCATTAAACCGGCTGAAGGAGAGAAACTTGGAGAAAGAGGGAAAGAGAATGATCAGCTGATTATTTCAACTTTGTTAGCGTGTCATTTTTACTAGACCTGGTACTTGAACCAACCTGAATGCATTCAGGGTGGTCCATTGGTTGAACAGTTATGTTTTTTCTGGTCAGGGATTTATGTTTCCCATATGTCTCCACCAATGAATCAATTAATTGGAGACAAAATTAATATAACCTCAAATTTCCTTAATGATCATATATGAGGCTATTTTACAATGAAATTGATTCTCTGTTATTGTATTAACTTGGATTTAAGGGGGCCTATCATGCAAAATGCACTTTTGTACGTCTTTTATACATGAATATGTGTCCCCTGTGTGTCAGGGAACTCACCAAGTGTCAGAAAACACAACCCTCTCTCTTTTCCTCCATACCCAAATCTCTAAAAACGGGGCTGCAACGGATCTGATACAGACGTTAATTGTTCTGACGTCAGAAAAGGGGTGCTCCGCCTATACAGATGTAGCGATTCATTTCAGACAGTTTGAAACGTGAGGGCCGTGATTGGTACGTGATCTGCCCTCGCTCAAGGGAAAACCTCCAGCTTAACTTGAGACCGCCCCCGTGATAGATAAAATGTAATTATAATGGAAGCCAGCTGAATGGATTCATTGATCCACCAGGGGGGTTGCAGTGGGGTTCCCACACTGGAGTTCATGTGAAATAAGTCAGATGCAGTACGACTTGGATGTACAGCCGGAACTTGTTAAGATCCATATGTCACGGATATCATTTACTCATGTGCTAAATAAGAGACCATGTAATCAATTTACAAAAAACATCACCATGTTTTATTTAACAAAATATGTTGTTTAGTCGAAAAAAACGAACGGGAGGAAATGCAGCCGGCTTTCAATTTTTTAATCCTAATTTTAATCATCATCTTCACCACGTCATTATGTTTATGTTCGCCGAAATACATTGAAATTCCAACTTGGCCCATATGAATATACTGTATTGCAACTTCATTAAAAAAGTTATTAACGTGCTAACTCGATAATTCACAAAAATATTTATTTTTTAAATGGAGCCTCGTCGTCAGATCAGGATTCCAACTTGCAGGCGGAGGGGATTATGGTCTGGCAATGACGGGTGTTATTTTCCCATAAGAACAAGTCGCTGCAAATTATTTGCCCGCTTGATTACATGGGCCCCCCAACCATTCTCACAAAAGTAACGACATGACTCCATATTAATTTAAAATGGCTTTATGAGATTAGAAAATGTTTTTATAGATTTAAAAAAATAGTTGTATGTATTGATTAAATTTGACATGCATCCGCTAAGAAAAATAGTCCGTTGTTACAGTTTTTTTAAACAGTGTGAATGAACGGCAGCTCCTCTCCCCCCCTCCCCCCCTGATCTTTCTTCTCCAGCAGCTAAATTTAACACTGAGGTTTACTCTGAGTGACCATAGACTGTATGTGACAAGCCTTACCCCAGTTAGTGACCGTAACAACACCATAAACAGCTGTGGGTTGAAAGCATACGCGGCCAGGTAAAATAACTTACAATGAATGTGTGATTTATGTATTGCGTCTTTTTATGTTTTTATGTATAAAATGTTAATGTAATTGCAGGCCTTATAGTTCACCCTTCCTCTAAAAGCCTTCACAATGAGCAATATATCATAGTAAATTTAATAAATCCTTCGCAACACACATTGTAAAAAATAGCCTACTGTAAAGATTAACGAAATCATCGTCAATATGTAACATCTTGCTGATGTAACAACAAAACACATTTAAATAGTAAGCATAAGCGAAATTGGTATTGGCACATTTAGCTTGAGTGTTTAGCTCGACGCTGAGATGTTTTTATTACACGAAATTAACGGTGACCTGAGCGCCTTGGGAGCGCAAACTCTCTGTAATGAAAAGAGAAGTGAGCACAGGATCCCGAAGCCACCGGTTCCCCGCACCCCCCAACGGAAATATCGGCTTTAAAAATGAGGAATAACAAGGATTTTACGGCAGTCCCAGACACCTAAAGCAGGCCTGTGTTAATAATAAGCAGAAACGCCAAAAGAGTCAGCATCCTAATAGAATCATATAAAGTATTTCATTTTAATCTGTGTAGGCAGTCCAGCTTTTATAATTTTGGGCAGGAACTGTTGAGCATTTGAAAAATGTATTCTTCTGCCTGCCACTGTGCAAGGCTTAGTCTTTCTAATCTTATAATGCCCACATGGTGTACAAGTAAACTTAAGTTCATTAAACTCCAACAAGTACTATAGCTTTGGGGCCAATTTTGAAAGATACTTGTACTTTATTTAAGTATTTAAATGGTTTTGCTACTTGTTCTTCTAACTCCCACTACAAGTTTCAGAGGTTACATGGTGTACTTCTACCTACTCCCATGATGTATTTAATACCTTCTACGTTAGCTTTACCAGATGTGGATGAAACTGAATGTGAAAATGATTCAAGTGTTAAATCAAGACCTTTAGTTTCCGAACCCTGGAGTAAATCCACAAGGCTACCCTGGCAGTATACAAGTCATCTCCAAACTAAAGGCTGGCACCTTTACCCAGCCTTTGAGAACACTTTGCATGATCAATCCATTATACAAAACATATATATATATATTCTGAAATGGAGCCAATCATGGGCACAATGACTACTTTTACTGTCGTACTTCACTATATTTTTGTGAAGAATACTTTTGCTACTTTCACTTGACGGAACATTCTGATGGCAGGACTTTTACTGATTAACAGAGTTATTCCTAACACTCTGGTAAGCTATTCTTGTTACTCCAAGTACAAGAATCTGAGTACTCTAGCTTTTTACTCCAAGTACAAGACCTGAGTACTGTTCTACTTTTACTGTACAAGATCCTGTGTGCTTCTAACTTTTACTCAAGTAACAAGATCTGAGTACTTCTAGCTTTTATCTAGTAGCAAGATCTGAGTACTTCTACTTTTAGATGCCCAAGTAAACAATATATATATATTAGATATAGTACGCTTATGGCCACCTCCGCGTTTATAGGGCCTATGAAAAAACTAATTAGAAATAGAAGGCTAAAGCTAAACGTTAGGCAGATAGTGACAATATATGCTAGCTAGCTAGCCTCAACGATTCCTCTAAATATATTGGCCACCAGAAAACTTTTCGCGGAAGTTCACATCACGCTCCTGCCGCTCCGAGCAGGGACTCTGCCTCTGGAACAACCGCTGAACGGCCCGTTCTAACCAAGCTGTTCAGCCCTAATGGACAAGCCTAAAGTGGGGCGCATTAATACGGGGGTGAAAAACGGCGCGAAACATACGGGGAAGGTCCGTTTTTTCGCGCGAAAAAACGCGGCGAACATACGGGGAGGTCCGTTTTTTGCATTACCGAGGGAAGGTCGCGTTTTTTCCGCGCACGGGGAGGTCGTTTTTTGGCGAAAAAAAACGGGCCGAATATACACGTGCGAATGTTCCGCGCGTTTTTTTATATTGATAATGAGGCCGCCTCCTTCTGATTTCCTTAGGGCAATAGTTCAAGGTCTGTACAATCCAGTGAAGGGTAAAGCCAGACAAAGCAATCCTGTAGATGAAAGTTCCTGAGCATGGTAGGCTGTGCTCGTAAATTGTGGCATTATTCCAAGATTCAGGGGAGCTAAGTATTAATTTGCCTTGATATACATAATATATTTCAAATCAATATATGCAATATAACCTGCCTTCATTGTTTTTTAAAACTAAAATGGCATTACCCTTTTCCTTAAACCTCTGGAGTGTGAAGTGGAAGGTTATTTTCTCAATTTTAGATTGTCTCCTAAATCGCACTTTTAAAAGTAGCTTCTTTAATAACATGTGCATGGTGTTAACATGTCAAAAATGTTCAGTAAAGCTCTGGTCTGCTAGAAATGGGCAATCCTCCCACGCTTGAGCACGTCTATGAAGAAAGCCATAGCCCTTAGAAAATCGCGATTTTTGGAAAAAACTTCAAAAACCCTGTTGTGAAAGCAGCATAATGTTACCTACACGTCATGCCATTTTTTTTGGTGTTTCAGATTTTGTTTTCACCCGCAAAGTCCTTCTGGTTCAGCAAAAGTAGTGAAATATATCAATACACTATAAGCCTTTATAGAAGTGTTTGTTGCATGTCTAAAATGAAAATGTGTAACAATTATAATTTAGGTAAAATATTTCCTCCCCTCAACTTTCACGCCAAGCAGAAAAGTTGACATCAGGACTGAATAATGACTTCATATTCCAATAGCCAAAGGTTTATGTGTGTGTACACAATGACAAATGTGCAGCAATTTCAAGCTTTATTTTTCCAACCCCAACTATTTTATGTTACATACTGAACTGTAAAAAAAAAAAAATCTTTACCCCCCCACAATATTTCCAATATCAGAACTTTTTCAACCAAACTATCATTATAAAGTGTAAAGAGCAGGGGTCTTTGCCATGGTCCTTTGTCTGTCTTCCAAGACCAGTGGGTCTGGCTGGCTGTGTAGGTGTGATGTGGCATGGGCCTGCTGGTGCTGTGTGCGGAGGGAGGTAGGGGGGATTGTCGCCGGGTTGATGCTGGTGGCTGGATTGGAGGCTACGTCCTGCTAGGGCCCCGAGACTTCCTTTGGGGCGGCTGGGTTGATCGGGGATGGCTGTGGGTGGAGGCCCTTTGTCACGGCGGAGTGTATGTTATATCTTGTGCCAGGGACCAGATGGGAGGGGCCGCTGTTAGTGATGCTCGGTCCTTTGGTCCCCGCTTCCGGTGGTTGATGGCTCTGGTGAAGGCCTTGAGCAAGGTAGACTCTTGACCCTTGGGTGCACGCGCACAGATGGAGGTTGCATTTCTCCTAAGGCCCAGGCAGCTGTTGAAATCTGAAAGAGAAATAATAATGGACATAATTACTACTAAAGTTCATTCCAAATAAAGTTCAAGTGGAATGTTTCCTAAAGCACAAAATACAGCAATCACAACTAAAAAATAAATGGAAGAGGCGGGAACAAGGAGTCTCTCTCTTTACACAGGTAATTTTTTCCAGTTATTCCCGCATTCAGTAATAAAGTCAAGCAGACACAAATATAACTAACATCTACTAGTGTTGTTGTGTGGGAGCGAAACAAGTTGATGTTATTCATCCCACAGATGGTTACCTCCAGCTTTTACACCCCACAGATAAATCACTTTTACAGCCACGATAACGTTTACTAACGGAGGTCTATTTGTCACCAAGAGAAAGTTCAATGAATATCGATAACGAATAGCAAACCAATACCCATATGTGGGATTTCACCATTCCAAAAAGTTTGTTCTGCTTATTATCGCTCGCTAGATGACAACGCTCTAGGCATGAACCCCTCAGTCTGGCAATGGCCCTGTGTCTCCCCCCTCCCCACCTCATAGGCCTGGGCATTTGCTTCTGCTTTGACCAGGAATAGGTGGGCAGTAAAAGCACCCTTGCATTTGCAGCAATCGCTGAATCAGGAAGGCCTCTTATCTACCCCAATCCACTGCTATGTTTTGCAGTGCACAACGCAGCTATTCCAATTGATTGTTTGAAAATCTCCCTTGTCGCTGACAGAACCACCCATAACAGATCTGGAAACAAAATGTCACTGCGCCATTGGGGCTAATGCCAAACCCCCAGTGGCTTTCCATGGTGGCAGTGAGATTTCTTGTAAGAAATAATAATTTCCAGCTTTTGGAGGAGGAGTGGAGGATGGTGTTTGACAGCTCCAGCGCTGTGCAATCCCAGGATCACGCTTGTGTCCGTGCTGGGAAATCTTTGAATGCCTCCCCTGGGAGGTGGGCCCTTGAAACTTTCTGCAGGTGTAAAGGGACCAAGATAGCCCAAAATGTGACGCCCAAAATAAAAGTTGTAAGAAAACTTGTCCATGTTGCAATGATGCGGGCCTCAGCAGTGGACTGGTGTACGGTTGAAGCGGTTTGGCAAAGGGTCCCTCCCCCTGCTTTCAACCCCCCACCCGACAGGAAGCCATAGAAAAAGGAAGAATCCGTCAATTGGCCTGAAGCAGGCCTTGTCTCTGGAAGATAAAAACAAAAAAAAGGGGGGAGCGAGGATATTGGAAATGTCCCATGAGTGTAGCACAGCTATTGGGAAACAACTTAGTTGTTTTAGTTCTCCCTGATGTATTCAAAAAGGATTGAGCTAGCTTTAGCCTTTTAGCCTACACAAAAGCAATGAAATGTCGGAGGACATTTTCCCTCAGTTTGTGTTTAGATT
>NW_011354641.1:29136-36435 GCF_000735185.1 Notothenia coriiceps
TTCACAGACCGCTCGAAAGCGCTGGAGACGATGTAGTACATATGCCAGGCCTGTAAGTGGCGCTGTAGCCACATAATCAGCCCTTGCAAAAACAGGGCTGGAATACAGCAAATAGAGCGAAATGAGGCATGGCTAAAATGCATGATCTGTTTGGTATTTTGAAAAAAAAACTTCACAGACACGTTTTATATAGGTATGGCCCTACAATATATTATTCAAATATAGCATGATGGGTCCACTTTAATTTTATTTAAGTAACCTTTTTTAAACAGTACTATTACATATAACAGTATTTGAACAGAGTGGTATCGGTACTCTTACTTGAATAAATTGGAATACTTTCCCACCTCTAATCAGTCTCCAGCAGGAGGTTGTTGTCTGTTTTTGCACTACCTACTGTCAGTTGTAAATAAATGCCATATATCAATATGCATTTGTTTTTCCCCCACTGTGCCAACCCCTATCTGTAACTATTAGAGACGTAAAAGCTAAAGTACACTCAGGAGAGGAGGGGCTCTTTATGGATAAAAGCCTACACTAAATGGTATGCATCCTTTAAATACATGCATAGAACTATTGACATGTGAGCAAAGCTGCAGAGCACAAAACAAACAACAACAAACAGAGGAAGCATTAGTACACATCGATCCTGTCAGGAATGTCCTGGCATGATCCTCAACACATTACCTTATATAACACACACAAACACACACAGACACACACACACTGACGGTCAGAAAGGCCAGCTAAATGCTATGTAAACATCTGAGGAGCTTAGAGGAATTATCCCATAAAGAACTTAGCGACTGCAGACTGAAATCGGATCCTTTTGACGTGACTCAGCTTTTGTCTGAGACCTGAACCGAATACATTTAATAAAGTTTAGACTGTTTACGCTGCAGAAGTATACAGACATTTTAAAGCCGAAGAGGAAATATTAGAGGGAGGTTATACAACAGCAAAGGATGGGGTGAAAGCATTCTGAGAGAATAATGGTGCATAAAATAAACCAATTATCACTTAATTATACGGTAGATATCGCTCTCTATATGCGGCAACTGTGGCTGTGAGGCTTTGCGGTCGCTTTTAAAACGAATTGTTATGTGTTCGATCCAAACCATGTTATTGTATCCTTTGGCAAGATACTTAACCCTGAGTCGCTCAAGATGGCATAGCCAACAGTGTGTAAATGTGTGTGATTGTTAGCTTGCAACTGGCACCTAGCTCCGTATCAATGGGGTGTGTGAATGGGTGACTTGTAAATGTAAGGCACTTTAAAGAGTGGTGCGAAATGAGTCCTAAAACCCAGAAATGAGTCATTGTTAAACACTTCCTGTTCAACCGTTTGTAAGCCAGTGTTTCTTTTGAACATATTTTTGCTTAGAAGACTGAAATAAGGTCTGTGTTTAACACAAGCTGAACATATTTAAATATCGCATTGGTGAATTTAAAAATAGCGGTTGCTAAAAAGTGTCTAAATGAGACTAATAGATGTCATCTTGGCAAACATTAGCCACCTAAGCAATGGTGACTCATGTGACCATGCTCAAGTGTACCGGGTTTTCACTCATCAAACTGTGGACAAACTAGGAGGGGATATAATGCCTGATTGAAAGCCATGTTTGATCTGTTTATTATTTATTTCTTTGTGGTCGATGAGGTGCTTTACTTCTTTGTGGCCACTTCAATCAAACCTACAAGGTCCTTTTCCTGCGTAGATTTGAAAAATGCACCCCATTTCCTGCTCAGGTTTCCTTTGACTCTGCAGAGGATACGTTGGTGTATAGTTAATTGATTGATGGATATTAAAATGGGAATGAATCTCGTCTCTTTGCAGGTAACAGGTTTTTTTTTTAAAAAGGTCTACACGAGTGGTGCATGTATCAGACAGACAAAATGTATCAGACAGACAAAATGTATCAGACAGACAAAAAACATCTGAAAGCAGATTAGCAAAGTGGGTGGGAAACAGCCTCAAAACATAATTTCTGCATTTTGAAAGGCCATTTACATGAAATGGATTTTATAAATAACACATTTATTTTTTGTAGTGTATAAATGGAAAAATGTTGGCTTCAAATATTTGGGTGCACTGGGAAAAGTAGGGCAGTAGGGTAGAAGCTAAATTACTGGATTAGTGAGAATTCTTTTTCACAGAGTCTTGATTTCAGTCCTGAAAAAAAAAAAAATTTCAAATCTAAACTGTACTTATTCCTTCAGGTAAATTATTCACTGTACCTGAAAACTAGGTTATCATAGATGTTATAAAAGAATCTATCCGCTCTCAGTGTCCTGCCTTTAAGCACTGACCTGGTGATTGAACCGCACTGCTGCAGGCCGACAGCCCCTGTTTCTACTTTTACACTTTATTACCATTCTCTGCCCCAAACAGCTGCCTGCAGCCTGAACTGAGGAAACCTGACATCCATGGACAGATACGTGTGTGTGTGTGTGTGTGTGTGTGTTGGCAGGTGTGATCAACATGGTGCCCCTAGCAGTTCACACCTCAGGTGAAGCGATTAGCATATTGCATCAACCTATCAGCTGCTGTCAGATCAACAGCACACCTGCGGGGTCGAACACGGCGTTAGTCACGCTGCGTAAAACACCCGACCCGGTTCTGTCAGATCCAATACTCAAACTCACCTCGACTTTCTAGTGAAGGACCAAAATAAAAAAATCCTACAAGAGCAAAGAGTCTATTTGTCGGAGGTTCAGTCCAGAGGTTTGTAAATTGTACAAATGGGTTCGGGGCAAATCCAAAGGTCTAAGAGTTGTTTCGCAAGCAGGATTCTTTGTCCCTCAATCTAACTCGCCTGGAGTTTGTTTATCCCACACAGTAAAGGAGGAGAAACGTGCTTTACAATATTCCAAGAAAAAGTTGGTACGATGTTCATCCAGATTCTTCAGAAGACCAAATCGCTCCAACTTAATAATATATATTGATAAACGTTGTATAGTGCAAACAAAATGTATTTTCTTTCTTTCTTCCTTTGTGGAACTCAAGTCAGGCAGACTTAATTTGCAAATAAATGTTAACTGACAACTATTGGTCCACGGTCTACAGTTGTTGCCTACCCTACTCTCTCCTTTCGGAGCAGAATCTGCTTGGATTTTTCTCCCTTATTTTTCCTACATAGAAAAAGCATTCCATATAATATTTTTACCAGCATGTCACTATACATGTTACTGCACGCAAGTTCTAGGACACATTTCACTGGGATGAATAAAATGCACACTCGATGGCAAAATCTTTAACCCATCCATCCCTTCAACAATGTATCTATTCGTCCATCCATTTATCCATCCATAATTTATGTACTCATATATCCATCCAACATCCATTTATGTATCCATCTATCCTCCAACCACGTATCCGTCTATTTAACATCCATTTATCTATCCATCCTCCCACTCACAAACCAACTAATGGTCCATCCTTCCCTCAACCAACCAACCAACCACTCATTCATCGATTTATGTTCCAGCCATCTATCCATCCATCCATCCATCAACCAAATATTTGTATTCATCCATTCATCCATCCACCATATTATCCATCCATCCACCATATTATCCATCCATCCATCCAATATATTATCCATCCATCCCTCAATCTATCAATACACAAAGCTACCAATCAATTCATCAATATATATGTACACCCACCCATCCGCCCTTCTATTCTACCATCCACCCACCCGAAATAAACACACCCATCCCTCCTCCCTCCCTCCCTCCCTCCTTCCTACCAGGTTGCCGATGCTCAGCATGCCGTTGAACTCGTCGGTCATGGGGTAGTGCTCCATGGCCATGAAGAGCGTGTTGAGGACGATGCACACGGTGATGGCCAGGTCTAGGAAGGGGTCCATCACCATGATGTTCACCAGCTGCTTCAGCCTCAGCCAGGAGGGGGAGCACTCCCACACCAGGTACTTGTGGGCGAACACGTACCAGCACGGGTGGCACTTCTTATGGGCCTCCTCCAGCTCTGCAAACAAAGTGCATTTAGGACTGGTCAATTATAGATCCCTGGGAGAAGTGCTACCCGATTTGAAAAAATAACTAAGTGTGATATTTAGAAAGGTATCGAATTCTAGTATGATTCGGAATATTAGAGGGAATGATTGTTTAATAATAATAAAATAAATATTTGTAAAAAAGGTATCTGCTGTTCAAGTCTGGAGTCCTCAGACAAGTTCATGTTAGAACTTTTTTTGTTTTGAATTTAATCAAACCTTGCTGCCATTTTAAACTTTAAAATAAAGTAAGTATGCATGCTTCTGAAAATGTATGTGCATCACTTTCAGCTAACCCTAACATCCAAAACTGATTAGGTGTGTCCTGATTTATTTCTAATACAGCATAATGGATACAATAATAACCTCCTGTACTTATTACCATCGTTGTTCCTGGTGTTCACATGCAATATGTATATCCTGTTGCAGTTTTTACAACATCATTTTTAATCTTTTGGCATGGGGAGAGTATTATTATTTGTGTTAAAGTCAAAGTGTAGAACTTTTATTGATTGTGTCGTTAAAATTCATGACTCGAGTCCAAGTCATGTGACATGAATCCACACTTCTGACCAGAACACTCAATATTTAAGTAGCTTTTTGTTATCAACTTTAGGAAAAAACACAAGGAAAAAAAAGGAGGAAAAAAAGGTGACAAAAAACAAGGTGAAGGATGAAGAAGTTAAGTGGATTTACTCTCTTCTGGCCAAGAAGCCTCTTTATGTTAAATACAACGGTCAATAACAGAGAAATAGATGGAAAAAAAGGAGATAAAAATGGTGTACGGAGGAAAAAATATATAATTTTGAAAAGGTTTCTCCATGATGATCTGCTCTGTAAGAGCGGTGACTGCCGAGGGGAGAGACAGTGACTCAGCAAAGAAACACACACGCACACAGACACGCACACACACAGACATACGCACAAACACAAGAAAATGCAGATTTGGACGGATATGAACCAAAAAAAATCATGAATATCATCAAACAGACACACACTCATGGAAAAGAGCTCGTGGTTAATGAGGGAAACCATCATAATATACATACACACAAACATACATACACACAAACACACACACAAACACACACACACACACACACACACACACACACACACACACACACACACACTTTCTTTCATTCTGTCTCTCTTTTTCCCAAACTCTCTCACACAAACAAAGCCCGTGTCCCCCTGGGGTTGGTTTGGGCAGCGACACACACGCACGCACTCACGCACGCACGCACATCCACACATAGAGAAAAACTCTGATATCATTACACAATTACACACGCATGCAGACAGTCTAAGCACACGCATTCACACTTTACAAACTCACTTCCGATGAAAAATTCAAACAAAACATGGTTCCACAATCCCCCGGTAACGACACTGTGTTCTAGCCTGGTCCGTCGCATCCGGAGAGGGTCAATGAAAAATCGGTGCCCGCGATTTACTAACCATGGCACGAAAAATTTTCGCGGTGCCGAAGGTGTCTACCTGTAAGAAGAAATAACTAACATAACAGTTTACGTAAAGTGTATATAAAGTGAGACGATGCCCCTACAATTTCTGTACAGGTGGAACTTATTAGGGTTTTTGCACAAAGACTTTATTTAATGGGCTTGGAAATTCAAATTTTGTACATCACTACAATCACCAACTAAATGCATCAAATTAAATTTGCGTCAATCGAAAGGTCTCCGATTTTATTTATTCTCATTTATTCTTCTCGATGTGTGTGTTTTTTGTCGTTTACGCGTGTGGACTAAAGAGACTAAGGTTACTTTGGTTTCATAGTGGATAGACAACGAGACCACTATTATCCGCGTGTGGTGTGTGTGTGTGTGTGTGTGGTGCTTGTCGTGTCGTGTGTGTGTGTGTGTGTGTGTGTGTGTGTTGTGTGTGGTGTATGTGTCTATACCTTTAGTGTTGGTGACAAACTGGATGTCATAAACTGGACTGTAAGTTTAAGAACACACACGAAATTAATCCCTACAGGGCTAGTGGAAAAAAACGAGGACCTAGCGCTAAGGGCTAGTAAACTGAAAACTGTAAACGGCTAAGGCTAAACTAGGCTGAAGAAATACGGTACGTAATTCTTCTTTTTTTTTCTTTTTTGTAAGTAAAACAGCGAATTCCAATAAAAAAATAAATTTAAGCCTATAAAGGATGAGGTTGTTACCTTATCGAAGAAAGAAAGTGTCGTTCGTTAGACCTAGTCAAGTCAAGGTCGGGTCGTTAACCTTAGTTTTGTTTTATTCGAAGTCATGAGCAATCGAATGACGATGTTAATCTGGTGACGCGGGAACGGGTGAGACAACGGTCTAAACTCTCTTTATTCGTTGGTCCGATACTTTTGTTCGGGGTTTTCTTCGTTGTGTATGTCACTACAACACATTAATACTTTGGTTTTGATTCCGGATCCTACTGAAATTCGTGAACTTGTACCAGGGTAAAAACAAAACATGGTAACTTATGGTTGTAAATTTTTTTCCATAAATATTTTTATTTACTTTTTATTTTTAGGGCTAGGGGCTGAAAAAAGTAGGGCTCAGGCTAGAAAACTTTCTAGTACTAGCCTAGCCCTGTAGAGGATGAACATTGGCTACTTACGACACAAACGAGAAAATGTCGAACATACAGGAGATACGCACAATCTTTATTTCTCGACAAACAACAAAAAACCGTTGGCATTAATGATTTTGGAGTATTATTGGACTTACTTGGGGAGGTGTCCAGGTGGCAGGGTGGTGCCTCGAGCCTCGCGTGTACGACAAATGGCGCGGAAAGCAGGTGCTCCCGAGACACGTCTCTCCTCCCCGAGAGTCACGCCGGTCGATGGAGTGGGCTGCGGTACCTCCACTCGTGTTTGTTAGTTGACTTTTATGTTCCCTCACGGTATTTGTATTATCTTAGTCTAACATAGGGTTTAATCCAAATGTGTATGTTTCCCTGCAACGAAGAAAGCAAGTTGAGGTATCAGCAAGGTCTCTTACAAAAAAAGGTCTTGAAATTTTTTATAACTCGTTAGTCACAGACCATTAGGTAATTTTCCCAGGAGTATGACCTGGTATAAGTCTTTACAAGTTGGGAAATTCAGTCAGACTCTGTTTCTATCACATTCTTTTGTCCCAGGTACGACTTATGACTTCAAGGGGATATGTATGGCCTTGGAAAGGAAGTCAACACACACACGACACACCACACAACACACACACCACACACACACACACACACACACACACACACCACACACAACACACACACACACACACGA
>NW_011354641.1:36480-42024 GCF_000735185.1 Notothenia coriiceps
GATAAAGTTCGAACATCTATTGTTATTGGTCACAGAATTACAGGTTAACTGAGAGCAACGAAAATATGCACGTTCTAGTTGCTTGCTAAACAGCAGCGCAGTGCAAGCAAGGGCAGTAAAAGTGAAAAGTTAATGTACAGCAATCTACAGAATAGGAGTAACCAGTGAATGATGAAAAATATTCACAGTGAGGGGTAGGAATAAGCAACTAGATAATAACCCACAGCAGGCCCCTGTGAGCGTATGAAGCAGTGTGTATGAATATGCGGCTAAGTATAAGAAAATGGTAAGCAGTGGCAAGTATAATAAATTAAAATATATAGACTATTATTCATGATGAGATGAGGAACCTTGTGGGAAGCAATGAAAAAATGTGAAATGGAAGTGGCGACGCTAAACCTGACAACCAACACAAGCGGGTTGCCGAGCCAATTGGAGAGTTCATCAGCGCAGCGGCACGGGTAAAAACCACCAAATGAGCGAATTCAGCTCTGCGAAGATATCAGGTTGGACGAGGTGCCGTTTCCACCATTCTAATTTATTCGCCTCCGGCAGCCCGTGGACGGAGAGAGAGTGTGCGCCGGGCCACTGCGAGCCACCCAACCCCGTCTCACTATCAAGGCTGGCGGGCGTCTTTGTCCCCTTTGTCCACACCTCTCAGTCTTAGCACCATATACACGCAGCGCCACTTCTTAATTACCTCTCCCAAACTACAGAACCACCCTATCAGATTAGCTTTACGTTTTACTGTCGGTCACTTCATTACTGATCTGCGAGCTGCACGATACTGACGGCCCCCTGTCAGGAGAGGGAGAGGCGGCTCCGTTTATTATCCTGGTGTTACTTGTAACACTATCAGCTCTACACTTTTGCAATAGTTAATCATAGCTAAAATTAGATAATTAACAAGAAGACGCTTTGACCGGCACTTTTCAAATTGTGTCCGGAAGATTTAATACCCTTTAACAGACATGTTGACCGGCGAAAAAACATTCTAACTGGAACTCTGGTCTGTGTGTGTGTGGTGTGTGTGTGTGTGTTGGGGGTCCTCCAAACGATACGTAACGCATGGGGCCCCCTGAAAAGCCAGGCCGGCTCTAGACAATTTGCAGCCCCTAGGCCGAGATTTGATTGGCGCGCCCCAGCCAGAGAATCCGTACAATAGAAAAGATAAAGATCAATAGAGTATCTCAAAGGGAATACACAATTACGACATGGGGGGTGACGTCCGACATCCTCCTAGGAGGGTTCCGAGTAGGAGGTATCGCCCCCGCCCGGGAAGATTTTTTTCTTAACATATAAGGTCACACTGCTCATGTCGCTTTTCCCGCGTTATTACCCTCCCCCTTTGTGTGTTATAAACAGGGGTCTTCTTCTGCGATGTAAACGGTGTTGCAGAGTCAAAACCTCGGCTACAAAAGTGAGGCAACGCTGGAGGCAGAGTAAAAACTCCTAAATAGCAGAAAAAATACCTCCCCCAAAAACGCTCTCGTTGGTGAACTGCTATCACTTGACGTCATCATCCCATCTCTTGATCTTACGCGGGTACTGTCTTTCCGTAAAGCACGTACCACGGAACTAAATGGCCAAACTCCGTGGAGCCCGTTTACGTTACGTCCGCGAAGGCGTTACATTAAGCCGCCCCGCTGATTGCGTCACATATTCCGACCAAACTCCACACACACCACACCAGTGCAGGCCAAGGCCCTGCTGATTTCTGCTCGTGCTGCAGGCCTGGATAAAAGACAGTTTGGGATCGCGCAAATTCCTCTGCAGACCTCATTCTCACGCGTTTACATCTATAAAACTTTTTCTTAGCTCAATATCAGCCACACTTTATTGTTTTTATTTCGCTGTGACTTTGGTTGTTCAGGTTGAAGTTGGCTTGTGTTTGGTTCTGTGTACGCTAAACAATGGAAATCACGGAGGGCGGGGTGGGGAGGGGAGGGAGGAGCTGCAGTGAGCCCGTTTAGTTGGAGAAAGTGAATACTGTGAATCACATAGCTTTACAGAGATGCTGTATGCGAAAACCAATGTGAGTTTGAAAATTGCACCAGATTTTACTAATTTTAGTATACCTCAACAATGGAATTAATGATCAGTGGAAATGGCCATGACATGGACCTTTAAAGTAAAATGCTTCCAAATCTGGTTGGCACTTTTAAGCAGAATTAAAGCAACTAGATCTACGGGGTACAACTCAAAAAACATCCCCATATGAAAAAGTGGTTTAGCATTTTATTAATCAAATAAGTATGTGAACTAACCAATAAACCTAAACCATTGCCAATAACCAATAAATGTAATAAACTTATTTATTTTGTTGTTCATTCATATCTATTTTAACATTTTGTTATTCGTGCATTTTCTTAATCTCTCCCAGTTTAAAAACAATAATTTTTGGGAGGGTTGACAAGTATGAACACACATCAAGGACAGCACACATTGAAATGATTTCAAACCTGTTTTATCCCAATAATTATAAAGGAGTGCCTTGGAAATATTTGTTTACATAAATTGTGACCAAACCGTTTGAGACCCACTGAGATAATTTAGACTAAAGTTAACTATCTAAACACTCAAAGTCCTTTACCTCACTGAGCTGTAGTTATCAGCCTCTCAGTCTGACTGGAGAGGACTCTCCATCCACATTATTGTAGAAACGTCTTCTTCTAATATCCGTTAGAGCAGCTAGCACCAGATTCTAATAACAACAGCGCCGGTACCGGTGCACCCTCCCTCTCTCCCTCATTCGCTCCCAAGCTCACTCGCACTTTGGCTGTGAGCTGCGGGCGCCAGATAAGCCAACATCCCCCATTTTCATCACTTACAGCGCCCATCGTACAGGGCAAATGAAAAGTGTAACCGGGGTCAAAAAAGGGTGTTACATTTACTTAATTATGAATGTTGTTACATCAAGGCCGAAAATTAGGATGAGCACCAAGGGTCAAAAATGCTTTTCTACCAGCGCAGCGCCTCCCCAGATCTGGCGCCCTAGGCGAACATCTATAACGCCAGTGCTACGGGCCGGCTCTGGCCTGAAGGTGGCCACCCACCATAACACCTACATCCTGTCCGCAGGGAAGCACACGCACACATTCACAAACACACACACTCTGAAAGCAGCATGCACTGATTTAGCTTCCTTAGCGACTGTGCGTTGTCGTGGTAACATTTCCTCACCCTCACCTCTCCATCAGTCTAAGCAGCAGGATGAAGGTTTTAATGTTTCTCTGGAAGCTCAATATAAGTCTAAAAAGCTTCTTTGATCATCTGGAAAAAGCATCTCCACAAAGCTAAAAACGGGCCTGTTTTTATGAAAAACTCTAAAAGGTTGACTTTCTAGAGAGACGTGATTCTTACGAACAAATTATGATCTTATAGATTACAGCTTTTGCTATAGAATAAAGTAGCCAACAGTATATATAGGAGCTACTTAAGACAGGCTCCTTTACTTGTAGTGTTATTGAAATATAAAATCATTCTTCTTCTTCTACTATGATTTCATCTCCTTTGTCTTCTTCTGGTTATATAAGAGTTTAGTTTCTGGGGCAAGTGGAGGCGGGTTTGTGCTCCTGATCCTCTGACCTACTGCCTGACGGGGAAAAGACTGAAGACAAGTTTTAAATAAATGTAATCCCTGAAGACGTGGGGATGTCTGCTTTCTGCTGCAGGTTTATAAAGTTGTTCTGTAAAGTGAGAGATTAAATTTAAAAGAAAATATATTTAAAGTGTGAAAGATGTTTCAAGTGATACTGTAACGCAACAGAGAACAAGTCACGTATAAGTAATGGCTAGGAAAATTTACATTTTAAATTAAATAATGTACAAATTAAAGATTTAAACATATGCAAATAAAATGCAAATATATCAAAGATTATTTGGAAAATGTCAGAAAAATATCCTGAAAAACATTTGAAACATGAAATGTATGAGACAAATCTCAATAAAATATCTAAAATGTCTAAAAAAAATTGAAAAGTAAATACGTTAAAATAAATTCAACATTGGATATTATTATTGATGAAACTATTAATAGTGTTATTTACTTTAATACAAAAATAATAATAACAATACAGAACAATAGTTTGATAAATGTTTGATACAAATGTCCTTTTGGCTTTGGGGACAATGCAGTCAGCAGTGTAGAAATGCACTGAGGGAAAATGCACTCAAAATCTTGCTAAAGTATTAACATCAACATATTCTTGTTTGCCCTAAATATGTCTGCACAATAAAATAGATGGAAGGTTATGTACAGAAGGAAACCCACTGACATCCCTTGAATTATATTGAACACAAATGTATAATTTATATTTTACAGTATTCTTTTGTTGTTGAAAATCGCAAAAAACATGTCCTCAAAAACCTTAAATGCTGGTGTTCAGGTGAGGATACAGAGACCCAATGGGTGTTCCTGTGAAACTCCATAAACCCTAACACAAAACACTCAAGCGCGCGCACACACACACACATGCACACACACTCTCCCTCTCTCTCTCTGTGTTTGGTCACTGAGTCATGCAGTGTCAGTGTGATCTGATTATCATCTCCGCTGCTTGTTTCTGAAAAGACATAACACAGGATGTGTGTGTGTGTTTTTTTCTCCGTGTGTCTGTGTGTGTTTCCAGGCACACAGCTGAGTTCCTGGATGTTAACAGCCTTGCAACAGAATACTGAGAAAATATAAAATGAAATGCAGTGTTAGAGCCTGAAGTGTGTATGAGCAACATGCACCTTAATCCTGAAACTGGACAAACCTATTGAACTATTTTACATATATACACATTTTGTTTGTGTTTATTCTTCTACAAAAATAAATCTTAGAGAGAAAATTATTGCGTTTTGACTGACAGCTTTTGTTACTGAAAATTGTACTTGTTACATTTCCACATACTTATTGCTGTTATGAACAATGTGATAATGTTATCTTTAATTTCTTATTTTATATAAATATTTTTAAATAATTTTTTTCAAGAAACCCAATTGTTACTTTGTTTTGTCTTTTCAGTTTTTTTTCAGTATCAGTACGTAGTATTAGAATGTAACTAAGTACATTTACTCAAGTATTACTGTATGATCATTTGTACAACATTAATGTACTCTAATTTTAAACAATTTAATACTCCATAAAATGTAAACAGGTGTGTTGGTGGTGTATGTGTGGGCAAAGGCTGGTATGTGTGGCCGCAGTCCATGATGCCATTGTGTGTGTGTGTGTGTGTGTGTGTGTGTGTGTGTGTGTGTGTGTGTGTGTGTGTGTGTGTGTGTGTGTGTGTGTGTGTGTGTGTGTGTGTGTGTGTGTGTGTGCGTGCATGTGCATAGATGGGGGGAATACCACAGTGTGTTATCTGAGAAGGTAGATATGACTGTGTGTGTGTTTGTGTGTATGTGTTGTATGTGTGTGTGTCTTAAGCCCATGATATCAGAGGGGAGTTATGCAAAGCGCTGATTCATAATTCACATGTCTGAGTTTTGAATGGCTGCAGTCTGCACCATTGTTTCCACTGCGACACACACACACACACACACACACACACACAC
>NW_011354641.1:42031-55694 GCF_000735185.1 Notothenia coriiceps
ACGTCGTACGTACGTACGTCGTCGACGTACGTACGTACGTACGTACGTACGTACGTACGTACGTACGTACTACGTACTACTCGTACGTACGTACTACTACTACACTACACACACACACACACACACACACACACACACACACACACACACACACACACACACACACACACACACACACACACACACACACACACACACACACACACTGTACTCACACTCTCCTCCTTGACCTTCTCCATGGTGCAGGCGGGCAGCTGCCCTTGCAGAGGTGGGGGGGAAACCCCATTCTGGTCAATGGCCACGAACAGCTTCCCGTTGACGTTTAAAGTTGGATAAAATACCTGAAAACCCACACATAAAGAGAAATATTAACATGTCTTTTGCCTTTTATGAACACCACAATGATTTGGAATCAGGGCCCAAAATTAGGAGCCACTGTTAAATAAAAAAATATATATATATCAAGGCAATTCACCGCGTTTTTTGTGCAGTGTGCCTGGTAAATAAACTAAAACACTTAATACAAATAAAATAACGTTGTGGACCATGCTTTTGTGTCCCTATTTAATAATCGAATAAATAATACAGAAAAACAGAACAAAGTTTAGTTGATGACCAATTTTTTATTTTGTATATTCTTACCTGGGAGTTCCTGCTGGCGTTGCTGTAGGTGCTCGGCCTGCGTTTGGGCCAGGGGTGGGGCAGGATGCCACTGAAGGTGCCACCGCTGTAGGTGCGCCCCCCCACGCCCTCCGTCACGTCCCCCGGCACGCTGTACTCATCGTCAGCCATCTCCCCTTCCGAGCCCCGACTCCGCAGGCGGAAGTTGAAGATGGAGGACACCTGACTGCTCCTCCGCGTCCTGGAGGAGAAGGAGCGGCCCAGGAGGGGGTGGAGGGGCTGCAGGACAATACAGTATATTTAAATCTATTAACTAATACTGTCACTTTTTGGTATAATTACATTGTTTTATAATGAAACTATTGTTTGAATATCTTTTTTCTATATTTATTATTTTATATTAACACAGATTTCTCAGCACTTACCTTCCCCCCCTCCATCAAGTCCACCTGCAGCAGCTTCTCCTCTGATAGGTTCGCCTCCACGTCGCCCACGCCCACCAGCGCCTGGCTCCGCCTCCTCTCCTCCGATCCGTCCAATGGGAGGACGAATGGGGACAGATCCGGTGACATCATCGAGTCCGAGTCCAGAAGCTTCTGCGCAGCACCCTAAGGAAAGAAATTGCCATGTGTCTTTCAAAGTAATACGAAATAAAAGTAGCTAAAAGAGGAATTTACAACTAAACTATTCTATTACAAATGTAAATCCCTGTCAGCAGCCTTGATGGAGGTGTAATCACCTGCTGCTCCTTCTTCAGCCTCTCCATGGCAACCTGAAACTCGCGCTCCTTCTGGCAGGCCTCAGCGATGGTGGCCTGGTTCTGCTCTTCGTACGCCATCGCCACTACGGCCAGGATCAGGTTCACCAGGTAGAAGGAGCCCAGGAAGATCACCACCACAAAGAACACCATGTAGGTCTTACCTGCAGAACGCAGCGTCTGCACAAACACAAAGAAACCGGACAAAAATGCAGGAGTGAAATTCCTATCTCACAGTTACTTTAGTCACTACAAACTAGAGGGAACAAACTGAATCCTGTTAGTGTCCAGCTGTAACAATCCAGATGAGAAGAGCTGATAAGGTTTTGGAGTTTAACTTTCTAATGTTAAGGTGAGTGTATAAAGGTATCAAGGTGTATAGGTGTGAAGGTGTGTAGATGTGTTTTTTGTCCCCTCTTGCTAAGACATGTGTATATTCTCCATTCCTGTTCATGTGTCTCTGGATTTCCTTGCTCTCACTGAGACCTGGATTACTCCATCCAACACATCCACCCCAGCAGCTCTCTCCACAGCATATTCCTTCACCCACACACCCAGACCCACTGGCAGAGGAGGTGGCACTGGTCTCCAGCTCTCTCCCAAATGGAGCTTTTCCCTAAAAACTACCAAACTTCACTCCTTCCTCCTTTGATGCCGTTACTGTAACCCATCCTATACAATTAACCATTGTTGTTCTCTACCGTCCACCAGGCGCCTTGGGGGACTTCTTGGAGGAATTAGATCATCTCCTCTCACACATCCCTGAAACTGGCCCTCCCACTGTACTTCTCGGAGACTTCAACTTCCAGACGGAGAAGATATCTGAATTAATATTTATTTTAACCGCCTTTGCTTTCTCACTGTCCATTTCCTTGATCTCACCATGCTGTGAATGGTGCTGGCCCTTCCTACATCCAGGACATGGTTCAAACCATACACCCCAGCATCGGCCAAGCGGCTCGCTGCACCCGCACTGCGAGGGGGACCCAAGTTCCCATCAGCAAAAACACATGGGTTTGCTATCCTGGCTCCAAAATGGTGGAATGAGCTCCCCATTGACATCAGGACAGCAGAAAGCTTACACATCTTCTGGAGACTGAAAACTCATCTCTTTCGACTCCACTTCGAGCGATAAAATGGAAAAATAATATACTAACTAAGCACTTATATGCTAACAAAGGACTGGCTTATCTAAAGCCAGTTGAGTAGCACTTAAAATGGTTTGGCTCTAACCTGATGTACTTACTGTATATGATTCTGTGTTCTTCAAGTTTGTATCTTCTTGGTCGAATGCACTTATTGTAAGTCGCTTTGGATAAAAGCGTCAGCTAGATGCAATGTGTTGTAGAGGTGTGTACCGTAGGTGCGTTTTAAACAGGGGTGCACATAACTTTCTCAGTGAGGTACTCAGATGAGTACCTGGAGTCGAGTCAGTGTTTGGTACTCCAACTTCTGGCTCCACTCAAAGTTATTTGATGAAGCCCTCTGTATCGCGAACGTCAACGGGGGGGTTGCTAGTGGAGTACTTCGTGACCACAGAGCGTGAACGTTGTGATCAGCTGTCAGACGTTAACAGCAGCCCTGTCTGTGCACGCGGAGACCGACTCTGTTGTCCGGTGATCTAACCGCCTTCTGGAAAAGCTTCACAAGTACGTTGGTACGCAAATGCGCTTTGTGACACAAGGGACGGTACGCATTTCAGATTGTTGCCGCGCATGCGTACCTGCGTACCAGTTATGTGCACCCCTGGTTATAAATGACTAAAGGTGTATACTTTACCTGGTGGTAGAGGTTCTCCCAGTAGTCCTGCGTCATGAGGCGGAACAGAGACAGGAAGGCCCAGCCGAAGCTGTCGAAGCTGGTGTAGCCGTAGTTTGGATTCCTGCCCGCCTTCAGACAGTCAAAACCATCCGGGCACTTCCTGAAACACACACACAAACACATTATATACAGCATGACCAGAATCTTAAAGAACATCATCAAAATAATTATACGTAGGCTACTTATTTTCTGGATTTTTTGTTGTTCCAATTCGTTTTTGAGGATGTGTTTTAAGGATTACAAAATTCCAAATTTTTCTCTGTCTATAACTTATAATAATATTCCTGTACTGCAACACTTTTTCCCACAAAATCAAAAAATACCAACTGTTGTAGCATAAAGTAAAAACATGACATTATCCATTACATTTTAGATATTAAAGAAAATTCACTGATTTGTGATATTTGGCTTTATAAATGAATAAATGATTTGACAACATCTGTAAGAGGTTTATTGGAATTGACCGTAACAATTTGATGTGTAGATTTGACGGAAACTATGGAATTTAAGAAAGAGGAAGAGTGAATCAAGATTAAAAAGATACAGATGTTAACTTCCCAACTTAAAGTGTTAAAACGTCAAACTACAGTCTTGGAGTGAGTGTAGGAGGGATGATGCACGGATTAGAGGACGACATTATCGGAAACAGCAGCATGGCCAAACCTCTGACTCACAGAAACATTTATATGCTGAGTCACTGAGGATTTTCAAGCTGAGTCACAGAAAAGGTTGCCACCATGCAGACGCTATCTGGGGATTCAAACCGGCAACCCTGCGGTCACAAGCCCACTTCTTCGCCCTCGCTATTATCCTTTATTACTGCACAACATTAAGTGAGAGATGGTAATTTATGCAGTTATATAACGTTTACATAACACAGCTGTGTGGAAATCAGTTACATCCACTTTTTACTTTTACACTAAAACATATTTTTAAATAAATCCAAGGCCTGAATAACAGGTAGATACTCGCAGTTACTGCATGTTATTATTATTATCATAGTGTCTATGTACTGTGAATGGTTAGTTAGATAATAAGATAATTTCATTGTTGTATTAGTTTTACATTTGTAAATGAATTTCCTATTTTCTAAGTCAAATGATACAGGAATAATTACATTTAAAGTCAATGCAATGCAAAAATAACCTGCAGCTCTATGGGATGATTAACGGAGGAAAAAAGAAATGAAATAGGCCACTAACCATACATTTAATTATCATCAACAAACATCAATGTGTGTGAAACAAATACTACATTATAATGATATGACTTTAAGTACGGTAAGTTATTGCATTCCCTTCCAAGGCTTTTTTCTACTAAATGTCACTAAAGTCTGTACTTTAACCAGGAAGAAGGACAATAAACATCTCCTTTCATTTTATTTCATTTATATTACATTTAAGGTCTTTTTAAAACTATTAAACGATTTTAAATTAAACGGAAGCAGGCTTATCGGTCTGTAAATGTGTTAAATGTTAGAGAATGTATTTTGTTTGTTTTTTTATTCTCAAATTTTCTTCAATGTGTTTATTTGAAAGGTTCTTTTTTAATGACTGCAGCCGTGTAATTGCCGATGCTGCCCACCTGATATTTTATCTCGAAAACTCTTTTATTCATGTTTAAATAAATTAAAACATATAAAAATGCACACAGATTGTCACGTTATTATTGGGAAAACATAATAATCACCTGAATGTCTGCACTTAGCAAGCAGTAGTGTGATAACAGCAAATAATGTAATAATTATATCTATAAATAGGGAAGTCATTTATTTCGCCTGTTTGTGGTTGCTACTTTAATAATGTAAAACATAGCAGCTAATACTCTGCATTTTCATTAATGCACTACAACTTCCATTATTCAACCATAAATACACATTTTCTACTTTGACTTGAATCACTTTGTAAGCAGACATATATGAAATGCTGTGTATTTGCACGCTATGTATAGCGGCTGAGGCGTACACATGTCCTTGAAGTTACACCTTATCTTATAGCCAAGAACTTTCTTGGCTAACCTTCTTAATATCGTACAACACAAAAGCAGCGCTCAGTATTAATCTGTCATCACGGTGCTCAGGAGTTGACCTTTAAAGCATTTAACAGTCAATTTCATGCCATTTAATTCTCCAACTAACTAACTAAAAGGGTTTCATTATGAGACCAGCAACCTCGAGAAAAACAACATGTTCAGAGCTTGTGTCATTGCAAAAGCAATCAGGCTGCAAAATTACACAGCAGGTGCAGATTTGACAGGAACATGCAAAATATTATGTATTACCATACAGTAGCTGGGAATGACTGTGGTAAAAGCACAGCCGAAAACCCAACAATCACTAGTCTTAAAATCCAAAAGGTACCGAAATGTGATTTTAATTCAATAAAACATTCAAACTCACTGCGCTGCTTATCCAAACTTATCCAACCAACGTTTTAATTATAATAACAGTCCAACTCAAAGCATTCATTTTCTCAATATTATTAACATTATAAAATAGACAAGATTCAAAAATGTTGAATGCTATAAAACATTACAAGTTACTGCACTGCTTCTCCAATCATTACGGTAACACACATCAATTCTAATGTATTTAAACGTTCCAACTCACTACAATTCTTATCCAAATATTGTAGTGAAAATAATTTATTTTGATTCAATAACACTACAACACAGCTACTTTTCATGCAAATGCAATCAAATATTCCAACTTCCAGCAATTACACATCATCAATATTTCTAAATGCAATAAAACATTCAATATCACTGATCTTCTAATCCAAACATTACAGTATAACCATTTTATGCAATGGAACATTCACACTGTTTCTTGTTGATACTATTTTTGTTGTTGGTAAATGTTTGTCTAACTATACTTATATCGTAATAATGTTGAGATCTCAAGGGGTTATGCCCGGCTAAATGATTTCCAATAATTCACTGCTTCTCCAAGCATTACGGTAAAAATCTATTTTAATGACATTATAAATGTTTCAAACATCAAATTAAGTATTGTTGACCCATCAGCCAATGGAAGTAATAATACCTGCATACAGTAAATGCAACGGATGTCAGTAAATTCAGTTTTCAGTTACAGCACATGTAATATCAAATGCTTATCAAAACATCACAGTATCAGGAACGAGAAAGGAGCATGACACCTGTTTTTAATGTATTCCAATAAAGAAATGCCAAGGAACAAACTGAAGAGCTGCTTGTGCCAACACTGTTGTACTAGCAATCAATGATAAAGTAGTTCAAATCTGTAACAGGCACCTGATTTAAGCTTTACGGTAAAGTCGTGTAATGTGATAACAAAATGAAATGGAGCTGCTTATATAAACATTACAGTAAAATCAATCAATGTTTATCAAATAGAAAAGTGTGCATAACTGAATATCCAAATGTTACGGTAACAGCGGCTGATATTACAAACTGTACACACACTGTGGACAGCTGAGAGCACTTGGGATGAAGTCATCACACACACCTCTTAAGGCCTCCTGATTACAAGCCTTATAAGATGACACACACACCCACACACACACAACACACACCACAACACACCACACACACCACACCACACACACACACACACACACACACACACACACACACACACACACACACACACACACACACACACACACACACACACACACACACACACTTTATAGGCTATTTTACACTTCTGCATCACTATATCTCAGAGAAAGATGGAGTACTTTTAGTATAGTTTTTGGAGAAAAAAACTATTTCCTAAAAGTTGAAAGGTCATTTACCTTCATGTACTTTACATTTTGTTATGGAACATTTCATTGGTTTGTCACATTTTCATTAGAAAAGTTCAACTACCCAAAGAACAGTGTTGGCATTTGTTCTAATTGAACAGCTCTTTGTTTCAGATTAGCCTCTGATGGTGTTCATTGTGTTTCACAGGAGGTAGTGTTTAATATTAAACCTCTACATGTCATTTTGGAAAATGCCAGCGCTCTGTTCATTTCAGCTTTTCATGCCACAGAGACTAAATGTTGCTGAGGAGACATTCTTTAGTGTGAAGTTCAATTGTGTGGGTGTGAATAAAGGCTACTTAACCTTTTCTGGACTGCCTTACATGTCTTTATCCTCCACAAAACCTTTTCTAACTCATAATTCAAGGGCTAAGAGGCTTCCCAAGCTCCTATCTGTTTTTCTAAAGAACAGTTTAGTGTCAAAGATTTTATATGCAGCGTTGCATAAAGTTTTAACATCCTGAGAGTTTGATCAGCCCCTTATCATGTTATTACCACCGTGAGGGCATTTTGGAAGATACTCTATCATGTTTTTGCAATTTCAAGGGCATCTAAAAGGGCCTGTACCCAAAAGGGCATTTTTAACATGTTTTCTTCACTAGAAAAATACATAGACCTAGAGTTCACTTAACCGCAATTACCTCCACTGCAAAGGCAACCTAAAGCACACAGTCATGTTTTCTCCACTGGAAGGGAATCCAAGACAGTACAGTATTGTGTTTTCTCCACTGGAAGGACTCCATTCAGGGCACTTTATCACATGTTCTCCAATGGCATGGCACTTTATAATGTTTTCTCCACTGTAAAGGCATGCAGACAGCAGTTGCTCCACTAGAAGGGTAACATACAGTAAAGGGCAAAGGGTGCAGTTTTCACAGGTTAAATGCACTATCGATTATCGACTTGCACAGGTGGAATGTTGGCTGCATCTACATAGTGCTTTTATTACATTTTATTACATTTAAAATGTCCAAAATGGTAGGGGTATCCATCTTGTGATAGCAAGTATATGCATAAAGACTGTAACTTGTATCGTTATTGTCCTGGTTTTTAAATGGAGAGGTTTAACATCCTGTGGTTTGAAATATGTTTACTTCCTCAGCACTAGTTTCAGCGGAGAGCATCGCTGCTCTACATGCATTTTCAAAGAGAGGAGCTGCCTGACAACTGCCCTCGGCTGTTGTAAAATCCCTCTGAAATGAGTTCTCGAGTGGCTCATTACTTAGCTATGTGTGTTGGTATGGGGAGAAGCCGTGTTGGCCCTGATTCAGACACTTGTTGGCGTTCTTTGAGAATAGCAGAGTGCTAAGTCATGTTCATTTCAGCAGCTGTGTCCAAATGATTTATAATGGGGGGGATAATGTGACGCTACAGAAATAGAGCCAGAGGGGGCGTCGGGGACGGCGTCTCAGGGGGGCGAAGAGACCACCGAGGACTGAAGATGTGGGTTTGAGTTCAGCTCTGGATCTGTCCTTCAGTCCTTCTCCCGATCAATATTCTCACTTCAGAGAAACTAAAGAGTGAACTCACTCAACTCCAGGTACATGTCTCACATTTGTTTGTTGTAACTTTTTCTTCTGTATTTATTCAGCCTTTCTTTACCCACTGTTTGTTGGTTTTCTTTTATTAACGTTTAATTTTAAGAGCAAGTTGTATTTACATATACGAATACAAAAGTTGAATGTAAATGGCACACTTTTCTCAAAACCAAGGATATTGTCTCTAAAGACATCATGTAATCAATTATCAAATAATGCAACGGAAGTGCATTTGTCAAACACATTATGATCTAACTGTTTGGGAACACAGAAGTTGCAATAAAACACGATGGGTGTTTGGTGATGATAATGTTGGATTGGCAGTTGGATTTGTAATATGTGTCATCAAAATCTCTGCTTTAACAACTATTTTCTGCCAAAAACACTTTTAATTCCTGATTAATTTGAGGAACTGTGCTCTGCACTCCTTTTACTTTTGAACTGTTGGTTGCATTAGGACATGATTTATTTTTCTTAACACTCAATTAATAGGTTAAGTGCCATATACGTGTGACAGATGTGAATGCACTATAAAGCATGCATAGACCTTTATAAAGTCAAAATGTGCACACCTTGCACAGATTTCAAGCCGTCATTCACATTATTAAGATAGCTATGGGTGATATGACATAAAGCTATATTTCAATTGTTTTTAGTCATTGATGGGTCCAAATTCGAATTTAAAAGCCTTACTGTCATGTGTGCAATAGCTGAACCATCGCTTTTATTAAAGGAAATCTTAAAATATGGCTTCTCCAACAATGCAAAATACAATGTACTAATGACAGAAATAGTGAGTATTATTAAAAAATATATATGAAGATAATCATCTTTTTAAGAGGATCTATTCAAAACAAGAATTGTTTAAATTAAATCTGAGGAATACTACTGCCCTACTGTATGTAAACCGGGATTTACCGCTCCACAATACTTTATTCAGATATGTTAACACATTACTTTACATCCACAGCCATTACCAAATAATGCACTGAGATTTGGATACTGCACTAGTCCATATTCCAATTTCGATACAACTTTGAAGTCCTATGATTTCCTTTAAAATGACATATGACTACAACTTTTTTCTGCTTCCATTCTCTGGATTTCTTGTTCTCTGTCCATCCGTCTAAGTCTCTCCTCAGCAGAGAATCACTCAGTCATGCGTGAGACAATATCGATTTCACACGCACAAACACACACACACACGACCCTCTGCTGCCACGTGTCAACAGTGTCAACTCATTCTGTGTCAATAAAGCCACTTGTCAATAAATATTCATTTCTCTGAGACCACTTCCTCTGTGGTCTTGGGGGGGTGGCCTCTGTCGTGTTTAATCTTTAATGCTGACTTCATAATTCACCTCAATATCACCCCTCCTGCAGCGGGACAGTTTATTTACACTCCAACACACACAACAAGGGCCTCAGGTTTGTATGGAAGTCCTGGAAGGATATTTATGAGGTTTCTCCCTGGTTCCCTCCACAAAGAGCAAATGGGATTTCAAATTATTCCAGAAAACAACCTCTGTTGCAAACAAACGTTTTGATACTTTCATATTTGGTCCAGCAGGTTAATCTCCACATATTAACACCGCTTTTTAATGTGACCAACTTTCTACAAAATGTTCCAGCCATCTCCAGTCAAGATAACACAACTATACAGATAAAAATCAAACAAATGTAAATACAAAAGAAGGAAATAAGGGTAAGGAGTCTGAAGTAAAAGGCAGTAGAGTGTATAGGAACAGCACGGTCAAATGACTTCACGTCACCACTGCTAGGCAAAAGATGGCACATTTTTGGCTTGATAACGTTAAGTCGTCTCATGCACTTGTTAGCAGCCCGCATTTTAAAATTCCCCAGTGGGCTCATTCCTCCATCATTATATTGATTGTATCTCCATAAGAAGTCAAAATACAAAATATCTCTTAAATGTACCCTCTCTCGATGGCAATGTAACTCCGTCCACCATTTTGTAGACATATAGTTAAGTCAGGAAATAAGAAAACCAAAATATCTTGTGTTTTGGATGAATACTTGATCCCACTTGTTGTTTAAGGTTTCTTTGTCCGAGTTAAGAAGACTAATGGTTCAAAAATCAGACGGTAAATCCGATTTCCTCCTCCTGAGTAAACAGAGCTGCTTCCTCTTTCTCTCTTCTAATTTGCCCTCTGGTTACCCATGATTCAGCGTGTGTGTGTGTGTGTGTGTGTGTGTGTGTGTGTGTGTGTGTGTGTGTGTGTGTGTGTGTGTGTGTGTGTGTGTGTGTGTGTGTGTGTGTGTGTGTGTGACATACTGAGGGGTTCTTGATCAAAATAGTCGACATAATCCTGTGTGAAGGAGTTGGACGTAGGCAGGGAGTGAAGGTCAGAGTTTGGACTGTGATGTTGTTTTTCCTTGGGGTTTCTTGCAGCAGCGTTTCATTTGTTCGTGTACAGTTCAGGTGTCACTTGTTCTTTTGGGTTTTCACTTCGTGTTGTTGGCTATTTCTCAGAAGAAAAGGCGTCTTTTCTTTGGTGTTAAACCAGTGTTTCTGCTGGGGCCATGACCTAATTCTCCCCTCAGGGATCAATAAAGTTCATTTTCTCTCCCGGTGTGGGCTGTTCTTATAACTGGGGGATGTCAATGAGTGGCTGAATTTAATTATATCCTATTTATTCCTCCTGCTTTGTCTTTGTGTCACCACGTAATTATGAAAAAGTCTTCCATCAAGAAGAACCGGGATGGAATACTTCCCAGAAGTAAAAAATGAATGAATTTTTTTGTGGCATTGGTAGTAATTGTTGCAGTATACAAGTATACAAGTATAATAAGAGGTACAGTAGTAGTAGTAGTAGTAGTAGTAGTAGTAGTAGTAGTAGTAGTAGTAGTAGTAGTGGCACTGGTGTATTGAGTAGTAGAGATCTACCCTGGATTTTTTATAATTATGTTAATATACAGCAAAACTGCATTTTCAATTATGTTTCAAAGAAAACATATTTTGTATTTTTGTTTATCCTTCACTATTAATTGCTTTTTCGAAAGAGATAAGAACACTACATTAAACACCAGGAAGAGGAAAATATATATAAATAAATCAAATATACATTTTTTAGTGAAAACATACAACATTTAAATAAAAAAATGTAATACAAATAAACATCACCTTTATTGTTTTTTTTTTTTTAAATGTGACGGGTAGCACATCCCAGTTTTCAAATTCAAGGAGGATAATATACTCTGTTTATCAGCTTTCATCACAATAATAATAGACTAGTGTATTTGGCGTACTGTATGCATTTGTTTCCCTCTAAACATAATAAAGAATGCAGTTTAGTTGTGAGGGAAAATAAATTTATAGGAGGCAGTACTCTGCTGTGAAGAAATAAAGTGGCAAATACAAATATCCACTGGTGTTTTAGGACAGTGGCAAAAACAAAAGGACCAAAAGTGCTTTAGAGCTGTCTGTTATCCAAACACACACACACACACACACACACACACACACACACACACACACACACACACACACACACACACACACACACCATCAAGTTTCACACACACACAACAACTTCAGTTGAACTTGCTGAATTTGGTAAAACAAGTGTTCCTATTATGAGATGTAATGATCATTACTACAAAGGTGTATTTCTGAAAGAGACAATAATTAATTATCATGTTGCCAAAAGCCAATACTGATAAAGCAACATAAGGCCAACTTCAAAGCTCTGTCAAAACTCATTATTTGCTTCTTATATTTAAATCCACAAGATAGGAATATTTTATATGCGAGAATCCATCTGTTCAAGGTTGAATCTCACTCTATTGTACCGCTTGGCTCCTATACATTCAAGATGGTGATAAAGATAACACAAACATGGATTTATTCATCTCATATCCTGCCTAAATGTACCGAGTCCTGTCCTTCAGTCCTTCTCCCGATCAATATTCTCACATCAGAGAAACTAAAGAGTGAACTCACTCAACTCCAGGTACATGTCTCACATTTGTTTGTTGTAACTTTTTCTTCTGTATTTATTCAGCCTTTCTTTACCCACTGTTTGTTGGTTTTCTTTTATTAACGTTTAATTTTAAGAGCAAGTTGTATTTACATATACGAATACAAAAGTTGAATGAAAATTGCACCCTTTTCTCAAAATCAAGGATATTGTCTCTAAAGACATCATGTGATCAAAAAAAGATTACACTCTGGGTCCAAAATCTGACAATTCAATTGATATTTAACTCTGGAGACTACAACAACACTCAAATGTGTCACATACAAAGCTTTTATGTCCATATGCTCAGAGTATAAGAAGTTGAATGAGACTTATTAAAGTAGAATAATAATTACATTTATAATTTTTATGGTGTCCTAAATAAAATACCTATAGAAAGACAGAGAGGTAAACACAGATACACATTCAGGGAAAAACAAACATGCTGGGGCTGCTCTGAGAGATATCCTGGGGATTTCTGTGTGTGTGTGTTCAGTTCATGTTCCCCCATGCCATTCAGTTAGTACTGTTCCCTATGTCCTCCTGCGCACACACACACACGCCTAATTATAACACTCAGGTAAACTTGAGTCTGGGAGGAAGAGAGTACTTAGCATTGCTATAGCAACCGTATCCCAGTGCTGGTTGCCGGGGGAGATTGTTTTGTGCCATCTCTGTGGGGAGACGTTTGTGTGTGTGTGATCAAGACTTCACTGAACAAACGGGAGGTCTACATCAGCTTCTGTGCCTCAACAGTCTGAATGATATGTATTAAAGCAAAACATATGTATTATTATTTCATTTTCATACGTTAATATTATTATACATGTTTAAAGTGGACTACATTAACTTTAGGTCAGTGTGACTCTCTGATTTAAATTCCAATCATTGACACAGCAGCTCCTGAAATAGAAACTGAACTATCACCTAGCCGTTAGCATTTCATTACATAGCATGGCTGCAGACCAAAGCTTTGATGTGTGTGTGTGTGTGTGTGTGTGTGTGTGTGTGTGTGTGTGTGTGTGTGTGTGTGTGTGTGTGTGTGTGTGTGTGTGTGTGTGTTTGTTGCGTGTGTGTGTGTGTGTGTGTGTTGTGTGTGTGTGTGTACCTTTGATCACCACATTTGGTCACATTAATAACAGTCTCTCAGACACAGAC
>NW_011354641.1:55734-72945 GCF_000735185.1 Notothenia coriiceps
CTCTCTCTCTCTCTCTCACAGACAAACTCTCTCTCTCTCTCGCTCACTCGCTCACACACACACACACACACACACACACACACACACACACACACACACACACACACACACACACACACACACACACACACACACACACACACACACACACACACACACACACACACACACACACACACACACACACACACTTATCTCCCTGTGGACGGGGCTTTAGGTGGTGGAAACCTCTTTTGTGTCTTTAGCTGAACATTGGACAGATGTCACATTCACAGCCTCCAGGAGAACTCATAACTCAAATTACACACACCCACACCCACACACACACACACACACACACACACACACACACACACACACACACACACACACACACACACACACTTAGTCTGTCTCTCGCACACACATGCACTCAGACAAAATCAACCCCCACTTTGATAAATGTGTTCAATATTCTAGTTGAGTTATTGATCAGTGCGGCTTTTAACATAATGTTTTAACCATTTATAACGGAGAGGCTGGGGGGGGGGTGGATGCTGAGACATTTATTGCACGTTTTCAGACACACGTTTAAAGTTTAACACACACACACATACATCAACATGGTGCCTTCTTGCAGGAAAACTAAGCAACACACACACGAATAGAAATGCATTGAAAAAGAATGCCAAGCTAATTTACCTGAACACACACAGTTGGTATTGCATGACCATGGCTACCAACAGCAGTGAATGCTAAGCTAATGGGATGATGAATATCAGCCTTATGATGCAGTGTATTCCAGGAAAATCTACCCCCTCGGCAGCTATTTCCCCAGAGTCTCTGCAGCCATATTTCTCTGTGACTGCGGCGACAGGAAGCTGGGTCAATGATGATTAAAAACGCACCTCCACCTTTTCAATTTGCTCTTGTATTTTCCTGTCACATTATAAAGGTTTCTAGTTATAATAGGGAAACGGCTTCTTGGCACTGATGGAGTTCCTCGTTGAGAGGAGCGTGGCCAGAGGGCGAATGGATTTCAGTTTTAAAATTAGCGTGCTAGAGATAAAAAAAAAAACACAAGTAGTACTAGTGAAGTTTTCAATATGAGTTATCTGCAAATTAATCAACGTTTGAATGCAGTATTTTGTCGGACACAAAGCTCAGAATGCTATGGAGAAGCACAGGAGGTTAAGATAGGATTGATTTTTACTAGGAAAAAAATTACTGTTTTGAAAGTAGCAAGACGTAATGCCTTTAAGGAAACTGTGACATCTAATATGTATTAAGATCAGATGTTGAATGGCAACACTTTAAAACAACCAATAACCAGCTTATTATGTTTGATAGCCATCATTTGATTTGGTTTTCACTATTGAGAAATCTCATTCACTCTGCAGCCATACGCTAAATTCATTCAGGGTACTTGAATGCATCAACACTGGTATTGTCTCATTGAATCATAAAGAAAGATTCTAAGGGGAATATAAATGTTATTTTGTTTTTTAAGGTAATACATGATAATGTATATGAAAGCACAATTCATTAATATACTTGCTGAGCTTCAGGGGGACAAATTATTGAAATACTTTAACAAAAAAACCTATATGATTTATAGTTTATTTAGTTTCGTTTAGGGAGGATGCCTCTCACCAATTATTGTATACTTATTGTAAGTGGCCCTAGTAAGTTAGCGGACCAAAAGAAAGGATAAAGAAACGTTTTGGTTCAATCGTTGCTCGTTATCTTTTTACCTTTAGGAATGATTTAGAATGGACTGTTTACAGGAGGGATTGTTCCAGGACAGAAACCTCTTTCAGGGTTTTTTGGACTCGTCTTCAAAAACAGGTGTGCTGCTTTTTTGTATTTCTGTTTATTTTTCAGGGAAATGTTGGCTGTGATAATTCAGTGACTGGAACACAATCATGCAAAATGAAATGCAAATGAATAAAATGATTAAATGACAGCTACAAACTAGGACTAAAAGAGAGTTGAGTCATGATAAATAAACTGAGCTATGGTGCTGTCCAAATAAATCAGGAGGATCTCTCTCCTGCCTCCGGACACTCGCTTCACTTCCTGTCAGCCCTACACAACTTCCTCCCGGTGACCTCACGGGTCACATGCTGCATGCCAACGAGCTTAACGAGAGCCCCTAATGACAGACACTAATTATCCTCCGCTAACGACGCCACCGTCGGCCGCTTTCAGCCAATGTCCTCGCCGTGTGGTCGGCATGTTGCAGGCATGTCAGCAGAATACTGACGGGTCACATGGCGCTCTGCAGTGCACGCACATATTTTATAGGTCACATCCATCCCTCCATACAGAGAAACATTCACTGAATATTAAAGTCATCCTGTCTGAAGTTAGAGTTAATTAGAAGCATTAATGAAGAATGACTGAAGTATATTCAATCAGAGAATTTCCACTCAGCAGGTTTTCTATCATTCAGTGAATTCCTTTCATTTGAGATCTGAAATGGCACAGATTATCTGCAGACTATCGTTCTGACTGTCAGCCAGAGGAAATTTGAAAAAAGGTGGAAGTGGACAACTACAGAAGAGAAGTGATACAGCCTGGCACATTAGACAAATTCAAAACAAATGTTACATTTCAAATTTGGAGAAAAACGAATACTCAATTTGTTCCAGAATCAATATCAGCAGTACATTTTGACTATCCTTAAGGCAATGTGCGGAATATTCACCATACAATTAAACTGCTTTTGATCAATCAAAAAGATTCAGAAATGAATGGTTTATTTATCGCTGTAAATGCAGACTTTGACGAGATGTATTTTGGCCTTGAAAATAAAGACAACAGCACAGATTGCTAAACATCCTAATTACAGCCCACTGTGGTTTAAGTACTTAACAGAAGATGATCAGTTATAGCCCTGCAGATGCACTCATCACCCTCACTTGGTTTTTCTGATCGCAGATGCTCGTTTGCTCAGTAACCCGGCCCAGAACATGGTGCAGAAAAAGCAGAAATACCTGCAGAGTTTTGTTATCTGATAAATAAAGTTCTGCCTGTCGTTGTGCTGCTCTCTGCCTCTTCGTCTTCAGGCTGTGATTCCGTAAATCAACTTTCAGCGGACAGGAAGTTCAATCAAAACAGAAAATAACTGAAGAACTCACACCTACTGGTTTACAGTGTCCAGTGTTGGAACGACAATTCAGACATTTTACCAGAGAAATGTAGTTATACTAAGAAAAGTTTGTAGCTTCATTGGTAAAGTTGACATTCGAAAGCTTGGATATATACAAAAAGAATTGTGTCTATTTGTTGTGTTTAAATTGTATTTGTGAACAGTTAAATAAGAAGGTAAATGTAATATTTTCAGAATTCACAATTTTTTTTAACAAACTAAATATTTAGCTTCAAACAGAATCCTTCATTAAAATACATATTTCTATCAATTTGTATCAATTTGTATCCATTTATCCAATGAACCCCCTTTTTTCCAAAGACTATTTACAGCCACTATATGGAACCTTTTTAAAAAGGCATTCAAGATAATATTGTGCCTTAACAACAGTTTCCGTTTAAAATAAATTGAAAAATGAAAAGAGAGACGACGCTTGCCATGGATTTAATGGTCTCAAAACAGATCATGCTAACAAAAAGCCTGACAGTGTGTGTGCTGTTGCTGGTAGTGTGTGTGTCAGAGTGTGTTAGCTCAGTGAACTTTGCCCTACGGCCCGGGGAATCTGCATGATGCGTGAGCAGCTTCAACACAGGAAGAAAACAACGCCGTGATCAACATCACTGTCATCCAGCCTCATCTTCCTCCCTCTCTTCCTCGCTCATCCTGCAGCAGCTTCTCCCTCTCTCTCCCTCTCTCTCTCTCAGCTGCTATCTTGTTGCTTTCAACACTTTTGACACACTTTGACTTACTGCAGACGGAGAGAAATCCCAGAAACAACATGACAAACTGATACTAATACAACACTGTGAAATACTCTACTAGCAGTCAAAGTCTTGCATTAACTTAGTATAAAAGTATAAAATATGATATCCTGTAGAAACATCAGGAAGATGCGTCCAGTTCTGCCCCAGATTGCAACGCAGGTCCTGGACAAGGCCATCTCAAGCCCTGACTACTGCAACTCCTTCCTGGTCGGTCTACCTTAAAGTGCCATTAGACCTCTGTAGCTGATTCAGAATGCATCAGCTCAACTGATTTTCAACTTACGTAAGTTCTCCCACACCACTCATTGCTCCCGTCACTGGCTGACAATGGCTGCCTGAATGCGCTTCAAGTCACTGGTACTAGCCCACCACATGTTTGCAATACTTCCTCTCAAACGGTCAAATGAGCTCCATTGACATCAGGACGGCAGAAAGTAAATGGTAAATGGACTGTACTTATATAGCGCTTTATCCAGTCTTTAAGACCCCTCAAAGCGCTTTACATACTACATGTCATTCACCCATTCACACCCATTCATACAGAGCAGTGTACCTTACTCTAGGACCTAACATTCACACACATTCACACACCGTTGGCCATGCCATCAGGAGCAACTCAGGGTTAAGTATCTTGCCCAAGGATACATCGACATGTTGACTGCATGGGCTGGGATCGAACCCACAACCTTCTGGTTGAAAGACGACCGCACTCCCTCACAGCCACAGTCGCCCCGTCTAAACATCTTACATTGAAAACTGAAAACCCACTTGTTTTAGCTTATACCATGGCAATAAAACCCATAACCCCCCCACCTCCCCCTCATTAGTGAAACTAATGTACCAGCACTGCAATGTCTTGGCTTGTTGTTCTGAGTTTATATCTTTATGCTTTTTTGCACCAGTCGCTTTGAAAAAAAACGTCAGCTAAATGAAATGTGTTTTTTGTGGGGAATACCCATTTAATTCCTCTTCTCCTCCTCCCCAATCTTCTTATTCCTCAATAATATTACCTTGAACTTTTTAATTACCTGCTTGTATCCCCTCTATCCCTTGTCGCCCTCTTTTTTCAACCATCATTTTTTTCCTTTTTACTTTCTTCTGTTTTCTTTAGTTTATTACCCTTTAGCTCAATGTCTTCTTTCCTTCCCTTCTTTTCTGTCCAAACATCTCTCCACAGAGACTAAGATTTTCAGTTTGTTGCCACATCTGTCTCTTCTCACCTTATTTCATTTGGTTTCTGTCACGATTCTTGTGTTACAGTATGTCATGTTTTTAGTTTGGGTTTATTTTGCTGTTCGGTTCTCCCTGTCATGTTTTCCTCCTTGTGTATTGTCTGGTCCCTCTCCCTGTGTTTTCCTCCCTGTCGTTAGTTTCCCTGGTGTCTGCTTGTCTGATTGTGTTCACCTGTTGCCCTTGTGTTTCTCCTCCCCTGCCCGGCTGTTTCTCGTCTCGTGATTACCCCCCCCTGCATTTAGTCTTGTCTCTTCCTGTGTTCAGTTCAGTGTTGGTTCGTCTTTTGTTGGTGACTGAGTTCACCGGGATATGTTCTGTTTGTCCGAGTTTTATTCTTATCCTTGAAATAAAGGTATTATCAGCATTATCTGCATTTGGGTCCTGCTTGCTTCACTCTACCGTAACAGTTTCATTTTTATTAATTTACCACTTCTCCTCTCCTTGTTCCCTCTTGCTCTCCTACTGTTTCTCATCCTTCTGTCTCTTCTTATACTCCTCTGTCCATCCCCCCTTTCATTTATCTCTTCTTCCTCTTTAGCCCATCCTCCTTTCTGCTTCACCTCCTTTGAACTTTCTCTTCTCCCTGGAGCCTGTTTGCATCATGCACACTTATCCGTTAGCATGCTAGTTATCCGTTAGCTTCTGTAGATGGGTTTGATATTCACGGCCAGCTATAGCTCCAGGCTAACATGTTTTCCTGCTGCAGCAACGCTTCTCAGGTTGTGGTTTGAGGACAGTTTGTATTGGAATTGTGGAGATGACTTAATTAACAGTAAGTTTAAAATGTGCAAAGGTGTTTCTTTCTCGCTTGCTTTAGCACCATTTTCAGCATCAGCGAGCAATAACAATCTAAATTCCCTTCACTTCTCAGGACTACAGTACAACTCACGACCAACTTGTTAAAAAAAAGTGTTGGCAGCTTTGATTGACATATATATATATATATATACACTGTGTTATATTTGTTTACATTTATATAAAATATGTCAATCTGTAATTATCTCCTTAACTTTGACAGTCCTACTTTAATGTTTAAACTAATTGGAGTTGATATGACAAAACCTCAACTCCTATTTGTGAAATATAACATCAGAATGTGTCTTCTGTTTTGAAAAGCCATTCCTGTGTGAGTCAGCGTCAGCATCTGTATATAGGTTTCACATGGCATGGCTAGCTAGCGCCGGCCAACATGTTCGCCTGCTACAGATTTCCGTTGGATGGTCTCGTTCTCATACAAAAACACACATACACACACTCGCACAATTTGTTGTCAGTCAGTGTCTGTCAAGCTCTCTGCACAGATACTAGTGCTGTCCGACTTGTCACACAACGTCTCAGACGATGGTAGCGGCAGGGATATGCAAACAGACGATGAGATACGGTTAGATTCATTTAGCCGCGGGATGCTCACCAAAACTAGAAAATGACCAAATTTAAACTAGAGAAGAGACAGGAAGGGCTTCTACATCTGAGGGAAAATATTGACTGAACCTGCTGTTTATTTGGCTTCTCGTTTCTGCCTCACAGAAAGCCCAATCTGTTTCCATATTTACTCCATATGTATACCAGTGCCAAAAAAGTATGGGCGCATGCTCTCAGGTGCTGTAGAGTGCCCGGTTCTCTACCAGAGGCTGTAACTCAGGAGTCAAATTGTAAGAACAGAAGCAGGATGATATTACCAGTCGGCTAAATCTCCGGTAAGTCCAAATATGCAATTACACCAACCCTGTGTGAACCACAACAACACTCCTTAAGTTTCTTGTTTTTTCTCATATCTAAGAGATTCTCTTGTTACCCAGGAATACAGCACAATGCCATTGGAGACATAAATCAATTGACAACATTTCTTGCCACATTTGGTCCAGGAAAAGACATACGCTACTTTATCATCGATTTTACACAAAAAAAGGAACACAACTGAACATCATGCTGTATTAAAGAAGACTTGAATCTGGAGATTGAGACAATAAACCGATCATAATAAATAGAGTGAGAAGTAGGAACATTGTCTCATTCTTCTTTACAATAAACAAGAAGAGTCAAATATCTTCCTTTTCACAATAATCCCGTTTCTTATTGATTGTCCTTGTAGTGGATTTGACTTCCGGAGACCATAACAGCTCAAAACTGCGACACATTTCAACATCCGTCATTCAAGAACACATGCATCCTTCAACCAGCCCCACCCACACCTCCTCCTTTGTGTGTTTTCAAAAATGAAGATGAAATGCACTCACCCTGCGTCGCTGCTGTTCCCACAGATTAAGGCATCCTTGGCTCCCTCCACTTTGTAGAAGTTGTCTGGAAAAAAAATAAAAATCCACTTTAGTTAGACGTTCATGTGAACTTGTTTAGTTCCTGAAAATAAAGTTGTACAAATAAATCAAATTCAATAATCACTTGTGTTTCAGATACATTCAGATGACCCTTCCTGTTCTTGTTTTTTTAGATCAATAATCTCATGAATCTCAGTTTGTTTAGTCAGGATGGACATTACAGGAACCATCTCTGCCCGGGCATTTTTTCAACACATCAAGTCATTTCAGAGAACATTAAAACACTCTGACTTCATTACAGGGAAGTACTAGTGCACACAAGTATCAGAAGCTTTTAATGTATGTCTGCAGGAAGAAAACACTTCTAGAGTTTATCGATATGGAGCAACAAATCAAATGTCTCTGATTCTGATACACCAAAATCTAAATATACACCACGATGGACAATTTTTGACAAACAAGTCGACAGGCTGTGAAAAAGATTACCTCAACTTTGTGAAATTTAACATCAGACTTTGTATCTTTGATATTGAAACATTTCCTGTGTGACTCAATGTTACATCATCTATGATCAGATGCAGCTTTTAAAACAAACTGACCTTACATTCTGCCGTGACATTTTCATCTATTTTCTGACAGAAACATTTAGGGTACTTATCTTTTATTCAACACAAGATTCAGACCAAATGCATTTAACTGCAGACATTATGAAAGATTACATAGCATGCAATGGGAAAATATGAAAATGGGAGTCATATTCTAGTCACTAAATGTACTCTGGGAACAAAAGAGCGAAACTGAATTTTAAACACTTTAAAAAAACCTCTTTATGTCACAGGGAACAAAGCATATTTTCTTTATTGATGCGGGGAACCTGCAAACTTTCCCCATGACGTAGGAGCTTCTAATAAGCTCAATAGAACATGGACGGTTTCATTTTGAGGTGGGTTTCATTGTTTAGTTTTATATTAAAAGTATATCAAGTGATCCAGTGTTGAATATGTATTACTTTAATAATGAGTGGTTACATAACATTACAATAGGAACATTTTACAATGGATGTCATGTTGAATGTACTCTGGGAAACAAAAGAGCAAACTTCAAACACTTTTCTGTAAAACCACAGTATGTCATGGAGAATAAAGCATTTCTTTCAAAGTCATCTTTCTTCTAATGTGTTGGTGAACTCATAAGGAAGTGGGAACTCGCCGTCCGGTGTGAACGCACCATTATGGGCTCAATGGAACTTGGAATGTTCCATTTTAAAGGGGGGTTTCATTGTTTATTCTTTAAATACCATAAACATCTTATATTGTTAATAATGAACAATTACGTTTAATATTTAGATAACAAAATTAATCATTTAGTTTTAAATATTTATTATATAAGCAAATACATAGCATTGTAATAGGAACATATTACAATAGGTATTTATGATCTTATTACAAAAAGTCAGAAATAAAAAAGCCAGCTGTAGCCAAGTTGTATCTTTTTCTTTAAAAACTCAGCTTCTCTCTTTTTTTTATGTTAGAGATTAAAAAGCATTTCAATAGGAATATGTTACAATAGGTGTCATTATGTTATCACTAAAAGTACTCTGGGAAACAGAAGATTTCTCCAGAAACCAATGCCTGTACAACTTCAGCTTGTCACAAATCAATTATTTGTTCAAAATCTTTTATTGTGGCGGTGCACGTGCAGAGTTCACTCCTTTGACAAAGTAAACATTTTCTCTGGTGCTTGTGTTTCCCCCTGACCGCTGAAGGCACTTAAACTTTTCAGCGGCGCTAACATTCATTTGTTATCAAGTGCATCTGGGAGTCTGCAGCTAAAACTTCTGAAGTGCTTTTGTTCAGTTGCTCAGAGTGAAGCTCTAAGATTAGTCACTGAGGCAGACAAAGCACATTGGAGCAGTCATTACCTGGAACTTCAGAAACTCCCCCGAATAGATGCATATTAGTCTGCGGACTGACATTTAATAAAGGTTTCTTTAAGCACAACCCCCATTTCAGAAGATTTCACAGAGCTGCAGGGACAGGGAAATTGTCTCTGTAGGATATCAAGGGGGTGGGCTTCATTTAGATTTCTTTGCAAGGTAAATACACCTCCACTCATCCTCCCCCTGTGTATTTTCATCAGCAAGAGATGCATTTACATGATGAGAATCTGCAGGTACGAAATGGGAAATATACTGAGGCAGTTAGTCTGCTCTGCCAAGAAGGAAATATATTAATCACTTGTTAATATATTCTCACAATGTCTTGTTTTCATGGACAAAACATTTAAATCTTAGGATTTTGGGCTATTTTGATTCGCTCAAATGTCTTCTTCCAGACTACTAGAAAGAAAAACATCCCAAATCTACATTTGAGTGCCTATTTAAATGACCTTTTTCATAATTTCTCCTAAATTAAAAAAAATATGTCGGGTATCTTTCCTTTTGGACAACCTGCAATTACTCATAATTATACACAAGGGGGAAACGGAGCCTAATATGTTCAGATTTCGGTCCTCTCCCTCATCAAACTCTCTTATTATTACTTGTTGTAAAAATGTATATTCTTTGTAACAACGGTTACATTTAGGGGGGAAAGAAGCCGATCCAATTCTATCCCAACTAAAACTGTTCATTTTATTACTTTATTTGAATTTATTTATCTGTTATTTTTTATAATTATAATAAAATGGTATTTATTGGTATTATATACAGTACTGTTTAAAGTAGATTTCTCGTTTAAACTATTAAAAATCTAATGGGTGGACATGTTCTGCGTCTCTGATATTCATTTATTGAACGTGCAGCTCCGGGGACGCTCTGACCAGACAGAGCAAACATTGCATGATGGGAAATGTTTAAGCATGGAGAACATCCACATTGATCTCCACTGTTTTTCAGATCAGCCAAGCTTTAACGGCTCTCGGATTTCACGGCAGCTTTTAGGGGTCGATATGGGAGCCTGCAGGGGACATTTGTTTGATGTGATGCACGGCAAAGCAAACTGGAAATGAATAAATAGAAGGTGCATTAGCAACGAACCATTACTGTAAACTCAAAGTTGCCTTTATTTTATTTGAGACGGTTTCACCCTTTAACAGAGGAGAAACAATGCTTCTGCGACACGTCATTACTTTAAATAATTACACATCTGTTTCTGGATAACGAGGGAGTGTGTTTGTCCCGGGGTGTGTTTTGAGCATGGTTTCTTTTCTGCTGTCTGACAGAAATAATTGGGGGAAAATATGGTTTGCTTATAGTCATAAAGGAGTTGTGCAAGTTCATTTGTAAAGTGTCAAAAGGCTTCACAGGCTCCCTGGAAACAATCCCTTACCAGAGAAAGACACTAGGAAAGATGGAAGCCAGGTTATTGGTAGAGGAAGGAGACAATATAGTTGTATTAATTACGCAGATGAATGGAAGAAGCTATCATTATAAAAACATCTGTCACGAGACTAGCGGACATACAGCAGCTGACAAGACGAAACATTTTATTTGAGGTTTTTTTGTGAGCAAAAAAGCAGCTGGATTTGTTTGATTCTAGTAATTGTGTTACTTTGTAGTGATTGTATTTCCTCTCTGTGGTCCTCATTAGAGGATCAGACAAAAAACAGAATAATGGGATGTGAAAGGAGAAAAAGATTTTACGTTAAAAACGATACAAAAATACAAGAAATATTACAGAAAAGAGAAAGGGCAAAAGAAGAAGACATGGACTGACACCAGATACAGTATATGTTCACAGAAATTACAATTAAATACAAATAAAGTGTGTAGATGAAGAAGTGGAAACATGCATGTGTGCAGAGGTGGTTGAGCGTTGAGGTCACATGGAGAAAACACACTCAGGTTTCATCTGACAGCGTTAAGTGTTTCGCTAACCCTGACCTCCACCTCTGTGTGTGTGTATAGTACAGTATGTGCTTATGTACTGTGAGTGTATAAGCATGTCCACATAACATATATTATGTTCCCTGGCCAAATGCTTGACATGTCCAATAGTGTATATACACCAGCTGACCTCATATGACCTCACACTCTCTCACGCACACACAGTTTGTGTCTCTTGTAGTCTCTTTGTCATCATTTTGAGTCTGTTTATAGTTGTGTTATAACTCTTTTTATGTATCCATGAGAACATTGTTCCACTCTAACCCCCAATTTTCATCACAACAGCCTTTAAATAACTTTTCTAAAAGGCCTTCAGTTGTGTGTGTTTAAGCAACAATGACAAATTCATTAAGAAAACGTATGAATTCCAAAATTGGTTAGAAATGGGAAAGTAAATCTATTCCACATCATCACCTGGAAATTAGCTATGGCTTATAAAAAGCCAGGTTCAGCTTTTCACATCCAAACAATTACATTTCTTAAATGTATCTTATAAAAAGTGACTAGCATTGTTTACTTCTGCATTATAAAATGTGATGGCATATACTACATTCTGAATAAGTCTTCAGTCTCAGTGTCTATTATTAGTAACATTATTGAAGTCATCTTGTGTCTCTTTGCGGTCATTTGTTACAATAGTCTCAGAAATGATTTCTTTAACCCTTTAACAACAGATTTCCAGCACGACTGAGTTCAAATAGCCTTTTCTAAGACCAGTAGTTAAACCTTAAGTGTGCGTTTGAGCAACAATAACAAACCAAGTCTCTCAAATGTAGTCAGTCAGAAAGAAATACAGTTTTCAAAATCTCAAATCCAATTCTGCTGCTAAGTGTGACATTTTTAGTCAAGATATAGGCAATGCATTCTCACCCTTGAACTTTAAGTCCCTGAGTTCACCAAAGCCAGGTTCAGCTTCACTTTAACAGCTTTTGTTGTTTTAATTGTAATTTATTGAGCGTCACTACCTGGCTGCTTCCCTGTCTACTGCTGCATTGTTAGTCCCACAAGTGATGCATACACCCAGAGGTGAAAGAAGTACTCTTTCTACTTTTCTATTCTGCCGCAAAGTGTGAACAAAGCCAGACTCTGCTTCATCTTTACAACTTACTTTCTAAAATGCGTCTTACTACAAGTCACCATCTGGTTACTTTCCCTTCTACTGCTGCTTTATCAGTGCAAACAGCAATGCATGAACCACATTAAGTATTGAGAGCTGTGTCCTCACCCTCATCGCTGATGAAGTCGTGCAGCGACGCCCAGGTCTTGTTGTTGCAGAGGAAGGAGGCGTTGGCGGACATGCTGTCGTTGAGGCAGTGTGCCGTGTTGCGGACACATTTCTGCCGCAGGTTCCCCATGAACAGCTGCAGGCCGATGAGGGCGAAGACGCTCAGGCAGAACACGGTGAGGATCATCACGTCCGCCAGCTTCTTCACCGACTGGATCAGAGCGCCCACGATCGTCTTCAGGCCTGCCGCCACCCAGAGAGCGCACACGAGGTCAGAGGTCAGGGAAATGTGATGTGGATGTGATCACTTAACAAGAAAACATCTATAATTCAATTAAAGTTTAGTTTTAAATATAAGAATCTGGATAAAAAAACAGGCTAGTTCAAAGAAAGGTTTCAAGTCGGATTTCTTTAAAAAGAATGGTTTACCCAAAAACAATATATAAATATAAAAAACCCTTTTATAGCATAAATACTTTTCTATCAATTAGTGGACAAAACAACATTTTATTTGATAATAATTTTGTTCAAATTTTTCAATGAGACAAATGTATGGATAAAACCCACTTGGACAATGCTGCGTTTCTTTCGTTCAGAATATGTTTACATTTTGTTCAGTTCTAATAATGCCATTTGAGAACATTATTTTAATTGTTTTTGGGTGAACTTCCTTGTAAGATTAGGTGATCATAAATATGGCTGCCGCCGCCTCAACTTTGATCCTAATCTAATATTACAGCCTTTACTCAATATGCAACAGTAATTGTTAATTGAGTTATAGCAACAAACACACATTTTATAACTGTGTTTGAAAAGGATGCTTTTTCAGTTTTTTTTTTACAAGCTGCAAAGTAAGAAAGGTTATGGAGTCAAACCAAAGGGCAGCCATCTTTATGTACCAGAGAAATAAATCACCAATTGGATAAAAAAGAAAATATAACTCTGCTGTTGGTAGAAAATCTCTTCAACAAAAGTTGTATCATTTTAATATGTATAATATAAAGACATATAAAGGTTTTCATCGAACAGCAGCTCTAAGTTTTTCATAAATGTCAACGCCACCATGGGAATAAAGTAATCATCAACAGAATAAAGGAAAATGATCTCCCAGTTAACATTCATAAACACACACACAGATGGTAAAAACAGCAGGAACACACACAGTGAGAACACAAAGGGTGCAGACAAGTTGACGTCGGCCAATTGTAACAAATAAAAGTTTCTTTTTGACTTTTTATAACTTGAGCTTTTTTCTATTAAGTAAATTCATTAGAAAAAGACTTTTAATTTGCATTATAATTGAACTTCTTAGTGTCTGTAAGCTAATGAATGAGCAGTGTGATTATATTTAGTTATGAGATGCTTTTCACATGTAGCTAAAATGGTTATAACAAGTTTTAGACGTTGTTATAACATGACCATGGCATGGAGATGTTTTAATCACGTTAAAGATGCTTATAACGCTGTTAGCGCTGCATGCTAACATGCACAGTGGAGACATACAGAGGCCAGCAAGCGACAGATGTGAAGAGATATATCCACATTTTAATAACTGTTTTTTCAGTAATGGTAGAAAAAAATATGAAAGTTTAAAGTTAAATCTATGATACAAATGTGTACAAAAACGTAATATAAAGGATTGAATCCTTCTCTTAATAAACATTTAAAAGCGGATCCACATTTAAAACTGGAGTCACTACGATCACACTTTTGTTTTTGATTGTCAAATTAAACATTCAGATTATTGTAGTGGAGAAGAAGTCAAATGGGACATAAAAGAATAAGTACATGAAATGAAAGCCAAGATTAAGTTATTTCTCTATGAAGACGCCTCACAACTTCCCACCATAACAAAATATATTTGAACAACTTAATGATTCTAAATTGGACATCCAGTGTTTTGTACAAAGTCATTTTAAAGTGTTATTTCAGTGCGTCAGATCTTTTTAAAAGCCAGTTTTGGTATTGCATAAGAGTTAATAAAGGACCCTGAATCAAAGAGGTTCATATTTAGATAAAGCGTCACTCATTAAAGCTGTATATTGTAGAAATGTTTATTGTAACAAAATTGTTCCTCTTTATCATTATATTTGTGTATTACCAATATTTGCTTAAAATATTTTTACAATATTAGATTTCTCAAGATGAGACCTGATTGCTTATTGTGTAAATACATGTTTTTTTGTCGCTGTTTACTGAGCCTCTGATGTGCACACACAACTACTAATGAGAAAGATTTCTTTCTGCATACTACCTCTGTGTACTTTATTAAAGATGTATTTTAAAAAGTGGGTTTGTTCAGCAGGTAGTATGCAGGATGAGAGTTTAATCTTCCTGCAGGCCCGGGCCGTGGGGGGGGGATGCGTTTGATGTTCCCGCCCCTGCGCTTGGCTTCCTCACCTGGGATGACAGAGATGGTTTTGAGCGCTCGCAGCACCCTGAACGTCCGTAAGGCTGACACATTACCCAGGTCCACAAACTCAGTGACATATCTGCAGCACGCCGGAGACAGAAGCACAAAAACAGACACACACAGAGGGTGACACACCGAGCAACAACGAGGAACGGAGAGATGAAGAGAGACAGAGAGGGGAAGAGCGCGGAGGAAGAGGAAGTCAGACAGGAAGTTGCTCACATGGAGGAAAAGTGGAGATAAACTCACAGTTTAAATCTCTGCAAATTATTTATTTAGTTTAGTGTCAACTCTAGTGTAACATGGAGCCAAACTAGAGAACACATATTTGTGGTTTCAATCTGTGCAACATATTTCTTTAGATAAGTGTCTTGTTGTTTATTTATTCTTTAGGAGTAAATTAGGGCTGCAGTTTAACATTATGCTTTGGGAACAGTACTGTACTTACAATATGTGTACGATAGAACTCAAAGTGAGAAATTACATTTAAAAAGTAGTTATTTTTAGGAAACATACTAAAAGTAGGTTAGCCTTTCACGGTAGAGAGCCTAAAAAGTCTAGCTTTTTGTCACTGTTTTGATAAGTAAAGCTTGACTCTAAAAGGGTTAGGGTTAAGTAGTATAGTTGATTTTTTTGTCTTTGAATCTAAAACAAATCTCCAGTTTCAGGAACATGTGTTCAGCTTCTAATTGTCTGACTTTTCCTTCCTCACTTTTCTTCAGTTCATGTCGGGTGATTACAGCCTGGGCACCTGGTTGGTCAGAGAGTAGAAAGTGGGCGGGGACAGGGCAGACATAGGACGAACAGGAAGAGAACGTTCACGTTACGATGACGAGTGTTTTCTGTCCGTGACGCCCCCTGCAGGTGAGGCTTACCTGGGATGACTGAGATAGTTTTCAGCGCTCGCAGCACTCTAAAGGTTCGCAGCGCCTGCAGGTTCCCTACTTTGATAAACTCTGTTAACAGCCTGCAGTGTGGGGGGTGTACACACACAACAGAAGAAGAAACACACAGCAAAGTCTGAAAATACTGTGGGAAGTTCAAAAGTACTACCCTGAAGAGGAAGAGCACCAACAGCTTACATTTACCACAATCAGAAATTATGAAATCGGGTGTAATATTATCTCTTTTATCAGCTTTGCCCATCAACGTCATGATATCTGTGATCCTTGTGAATGTTTGCATGTATAGAGAGTTGTATTCACCGTCTAATATTTAACTATAAAAAGGGACCATATCCCGGTTTTCACCCAAAGTTCCCGGGACTTTGTGTCCACGTTTCTGCTGAGGTTATAAATCTTAATCCAGCGTAGAAAATCATACATTCTGAAAAGTGTTTTAAGTAACCGACAATGGTTACATTCATGTACAGTAATGTAACATGTAATGTTGGTTCCATCTTTTAGGCTACTTTTAAATCTCAATCCAGTGTATCATACTCACATACTTATTTTTTCAAGTAGCTCAAACATTACACATGTGCACTGTACAAACTATCAGATATTCAATAATAACATATTGTGTGTCAGTATGTGTGTTTTGAAATTAATTATTCAATATGTTATCGCTGAATAATGGAAAATAAGCTTTCCCCACCTATCCTTATCCAACTTATTTGATCTGTTCAAGATATATGAAACTATTTTATTTATTTCCAAAAGTGTTGTAATGGCTTAAAGCAACTATCTTCAATATAAAGCTAAAAAATATAAATGTTTAAACGCATAGATGAAGGAATTCCATCTTTTAGTCCGCTAAACTAAATAAAATCGAAAAATTATTTCTACTCTAACACATTTATTAATCTTTGTGACAATTACAAAAATATTACCTTCAAAATATTATTTTAGTCCAAACCGAAACATTATTATTATTCAATTAATTAAAAAATCTTATCTGAAAAATAATTATGAAATCTATCAGAAAAAATTGGTAAATTGTATTTGTATTTCAGCAAATTTACTTAATATTCTTATGCCACCCCTAAAATAAGCTTTTCCCTATATTTAAAAAAATGTATTGATGATTTTATTAAGAAGATTTAAAATGTTGTTCCTCTAATGGTGTGAAAATGGCTGGCGAGTGTGGTGTGTAATGGTAGCCATTAACATGTCATTACATCAGGAACACAGGGGCAGATTGTGTGTGTGTGTGTGTGTGTGTGTGTGTGTGTGTGTGTGTGTGTGTGTGTGTGTGTGTGTGTGTGTGTGTGTGTGTGGGTGTGTCACACACACACACACACACACACACACACACACACACACACACACACACACACACA
>NW_011354641.1:72972-84617 GCF_000735185.1 Notothenia coriiceps
GTGTGTGTGTGTGTGTGTGTGTGTGTGTGTTACTCTGTCTCCATGGGAATCCTGACTCGGTGGGAGGGGAGGAGAGCATCAATCAGACATTTAGTGTGTGTGTGTGTGTGTCTCTTTTCACAGACCATCACTCTGGTTTTAATAAAGCTCGGGCACAGAGGGGTGATGTGTCAGGGGCGGGGTGTGTGTGTTTGTTTGTCCATACATGCACTTTAGTGATATTTTTTGGTTTGTACAACCTCACACTCATTTACCATGTTCTCCATCCTTGGTGTGTGTGTGTGTGTGTGTGTGTGTGTGTGTGTGTGTGTGTGTGTGTGTGTGTGTGTGTGTGTGTGTGTGTGTGTGTGTGTGTGTGTGTGTGTAGAGAGGTGACTTATGTGTCCCTGTCCTCCTTAGGAGCCATCTGACCGCAGGACGGCCCTTGGTTCAAGGACACACACCTACTGACAGTGTGCGTGTGTGTGTGTGTGTGTGTGTGTGTGTGTGTGTGTGTGTGTGTGTGTGTGTGTGTGTGTGTGTGTGTGTGTGTGTGTGTGTGTGTGTGTGTCACTGACTGAACAATAAAAGAGTAGATGGGAGATGAAGGAAGGAGCACTTAAAGAACACTTTACTTTTCTCTTTAATGTGCCTTTGCTTGACCTAAAACTGCCTTGAAGACTCAATTTCCCAGAATGCCTTTCTCACAGTCACTCGAAGATGCCTTTGCATTGGTTGATTCCAGGTGAGGTGGAAATATGGGTGTTTTAACAGTTAAAGAGGTTTCAAATCAAATAACAATGATGTAAACACTTAATTTATTTTCAGATAAATTAGTGATTTAGAACTCAGAGAATATTCCATTTATTTTCACAATAATTGTGAGCTTTTCTCTTTCATTTCAAAGTTATTCCTCACAATAATACCCACCACTTGTTTCACTTTTGAAATGTCTTGATTTATAATGGCCTTAAACAAAGAATTTGAGGCTTACACTATTTGATGGGGAACACGTGGTATGATATAACACGTAATAACGGGTCTACAGACTCAATATCATCCCCCGTCTCATCACTATGACCTCTCCCAGTGTCAGTGTATTCTCTTCTCGTAAGTCCTGATGAATTCTCCTTCACACCCTTCCGTGACCCCATAATGTTTTTTTAACTGAAGGGAAGTGGTTACAAAACGACAAAGGAACTGATTTTTTGGACAATTCCAGCGAAGCTCATGTTTCCCCTCTGATTTTGTAGGTGATAGGTTTTATGGTTCTGCATCCTCAACACCTTCATCAGGACTCTAGATTTGCAGGCGGCCCTTAGTGGAGGTGACTCTGCTTCATCACTAACCCCGCAGCCCAGCCTCGGGTCAAATATTGATCCATCAGTTCATTGAGATCGTTTATCTTCCCGCAGGCCTCCCTCGCTGACCCCCCCCACTTCGTAACGCTTTGATTGATCGCCACCTGATCGCTAACGGCAGTGATTTCCCATCAGTCACTCAATTACCGGAGTGGACAGGTCACGCTCTTTTTTTTTTACGAGACATTAGGACGGGTCAACAGCAGAGGGAACACTCAGAGCTGCAGAATCTGGATTTCTGTCTGGATTCAAATCAGGCATTTTTTGTGTAAAGTGGGTTTAATTTTTAGTCTTGAGCTTTGTTTTTATGGATCAAAATAGAAATAACAAATGCACAGCCCTCGTCAGGTGACTGCATGAAAGGCATTTTAGGAAAGGTGATCCTTTGAGGAAGTTTCAGGGTAAACAATGGCATTAAAAGGAAAGTATGCATTTTATAATTTATAATTTAATAAAAAATCTGATATTTTGTCTATAAAAGTATACATAGGCTATAGAGATGATTCAACTCATGGGAGGCAATATTAAAATCAACTCTTCAGAAGTAAAAGCAAGAAAAATATAATTTTAAGAGTCATTTTAACTATATATAAATATAAAGAGTCATTATTCAAAGGACTATTTTTGGTGACACTCTCAAACTCTCTCAAACTCAGTCCTGAGGACTTCGATCTTCCAGATTGTACCACCAAGATTTTAGAGTTAAGAATAGTGGTGCATTCAAGGACATGTAAGCGTTGCAGCCGAAATGATTGTGTTGTAATTTAACAGGGGCCAATAAATCTTCAAACTGCATCGTCAACCCCCCGGGGAGGTGCGTTTTTAATGGAGGGTCAAACTACACCCATCAAACCTCCGCCCACACAGGACACCCTGCCAAAAAAAGAGATTTAATTTTAGGCAAGCGGGTTGAACCGGGTTCAAATCCCACCGAGGTCACGGTGCTGTTTAACTCCAATTACTCAACAGAAAGTGACCTAACTTTGATCAATACACCGACACTTTGGAACCAGAGAAGTTATATTTTGGACAAATATGAGATTAAGAGTATATGTCCAGATTTGTAGAAAAATCTAGTGAAAAGTCATCTTTCTGACGTGCATTACGTTGATAAATGTCAACAATATAGAAAAGAAATATGTACTTTGATCACAGCGAGGCTTATTTTGCCAGCTCGGACTTATAAAGTTTGTAAGCGAAATACAACGGCTGAAGTTTTCTTTCGGACTGACAGCACAATGAGACAAACTTCTGCGGTTTCTCCTGACTTTGCAGAAGTGTCAGAATTTAACAAACACTCTGACGTCAACCTCCCGCTGCAGAGACCGCCATCTATTAGTCTTTATATTTAATTCCTCAGCCATAATCCCATCACTACAACACAGGAGTGTCCTGCCCTCTGATATATTACACTGCGTTTCTGCTGTGCAGCTCGTTTCCTGCACAGATGTTTCACATTAAAAGCCTTCCAGCAGCTCATGTTGCGTAATTGCTCCCCTCAGAAGTGTTGAATGTGATGTATGTTAAGAACTACATATAACAAACGTCAGCCATTCATTTTGACTTAATCAAGAGGCATTTTGCACCAATTTGTATGCATGATTTATTTAGTTTTGTTTCCTAAAATCAGTCATTAATGTGCTCAGTGAATTCATGTTGAGCCTTTATCTTTCTTTTTCAAATGTAATTTGGAAAATGCAGGCATGTCACTAAGAGAAAACCTTTTATTTTCTATTAAAACGATGAGTTAAGTGATCATATTTGCCCATTTTTGTTTCTTGTTGAATATTTAAATTTTTTCTCCTAGTATAAATATATCCATGTGTATTTTGAACTCAAGTATTATAGTACTCATAAATATGGGTGAATACCTTGTAATCTCATCATTTACAGAATGGAGCAAAAGTTATCAAAATATGTTGTGAAATATGGTGATGATGTATTAGGTAACAATTTGTATTGATGATACCTAAATAAAACTCGGCCAAATAATATTCAACAAATATCAGTGAATGAGAACAGCATTTTTGACTTTTTTAAGATCCAACCATTTTTTAAGTATTAATGTTTATGAGACATTTTCTGTAGTTAGACTGCCTTGCCAATTTTAGTTGTGAACTTTGGATTAAAGATCCTATATACAATGATGTAGTATTTGTTTTTGACCAACGCAGTGCTTTTTAATTTCACGTAGGCTTTTTTGTATTTCAAAATAATCTAAAACAGATGTTCTCCATCTCTAATCGCATAACAGAGGTTGAGGAAGCACACTAAAACACTTGTCATTGGAGTGAATGAGAAGTCAAGAGTTTGTGTATTATTGGAGTGTGTGCGTGTGTGTGTGTGTGTGTGTGTGTGTGTGTGTGTGTGTGTGTGTGTGTGTGTGTGTGTGTGTGTGTGTGTGTGTGTGTGCTTGACTCACGCCATGACAATGACGCTGAAATCGAGCCAGTTCCAGGGGTCCCTCAGGAAGGTGAAGGGCCCCACGCAGAACCCCCTCGCCAGGATCTTTATCAACGACTCGAAGGTGTAGATACCTGTGAAGGTGTACCTGGAGGGGAGTGAAAACAGGAAGGTGGTAAAGACGGAGATAGAAATGGGAAGTGACATATTTGTTAGGGAAGAGGGTTTAGATGGAAAGGAAAAAGAGGAATGGTAGAATAGCAAATGAAGTGGAAAAGGAGGTAGAGTGAGATGAGGAAGTAAAAGAGAATGAGAAAGTGGAAGCCAGAGGGGATTTAAGGTCAGAAAGGTGGAAGAAGAGAATAAAACAAAATATATATATAATAGATGAGAATGTAGAGAGGAAGAAGAGAAGAGGATGCAACAGGGAGTAAAACGTTAAGATGAGATGTTGGAAGTAAAAGAGGAAGTAGACAGGACACAAAGAGGAAACAGGTGGAGAGGGAAATGACAAATGTTAGGGATGAAAATTTAGAAAGAGAAGAACAAAGACAAGAAAAGAGGGAGTCAAGAAAGACAAGAGGAAGCCAATAAATATATTCATAAAATGAGCAGAACTCTCAACCAGAAATCCTTGACTTATTTATTTTGTCCCCAGAAACAAGTTTGAACCGACAGGAAGTGAAGCGTACGGAGACAGACAGCGAGGAAGGAGGCACGTCACAGAGAAGAAATGTCTTGTGAAAAACTAACCCAACATGAAGAATGATTTAGACTTTCCCTCTCAAAATGTTTGGATATGTGTCTGCAATATAAACCTTTTTTTTTTTCAATGGGAAATGTTTTCTACACATTAGGTTTTATGTGATCAATAAGAGAACCTAAATAGTTCTTCTGAGTATGATGATGATAGTATAAAACTCATCTCTTTCGACTCCACTTCGAGCAATAAAATGACTAACAGAGCACTTAACAAAGGACTGGCTTATCTAAAGCTAGTTGAGTAGCACTTGAAATGTTTTGGCTCTATGAAACCTGAGGTACTCAAGTTTGTATCTTCTTGGTCGAATGCACTTATTGTAATTCGCTTTGGATAAAAGTGTCAGCTAAATGCAATGCAATGTAATGTAATGTAATGTCAATGGAAAAACTAAAAACAGTTTGTTAGCAACAGTGACAGAAAGATGGAAAATCTTCATATACTAAAGGTGAGATACTGGCTAAATCTTGATCGTCACAGTATGAACAAGAGGGAAAAAGGCTGCTGAAAAAACATTTGTTGCGACTTTACTCCCATTAAAAACGAATTTGGTGCATTCACAGGCAGACAGACAGACAGACAGACAGACAGACAGACAGGCAGACAGACAGGTAGACAGGCAGACAGACAGGCATGCAGACAGGCAGACAGACAGACAGACAGGCAGACATACAAACAGCGCAGACAGACAGACACAGACACAGGCAGACAGACAGGCAGACAGACAGACAGGCAGACAGACAGACAGACAGACAGACAGGCAGGCAGACAGACAGACAGGCAGACAGACAGACACAGACAGGCAGGCAGACAGACAGACAGGCAGACAGACAGACAGACAGACAGGCAGGCAGGCAGACAGACAGACAGACAGACAGACAGACAGACAGACAGACAGACAGACAGACAGACAGACAGACAGACAGGCAGGCAGACAGACAGACAGACAGACAGACAGACAGACAGACAGACAGACAGACAGACAGACAGACAGACAGACAGACAGACAGGTGTACTTACTCCAGGTACTTGGCCCAGTACGCCGGTTCTGACATGGCCATGAAGCAGCAGTTGGTCAGGATGGTGCACATGATGAACAGACTGAATAATGTGAAGCAGGTCAAGGAAGAAAAAACTATTTATATCATACATGTTCATGATAGAAATAAAAAGAAACATCATCTGCATCATGAATTCTTTCCTAATTTGGGAAAAAAGCCTGGTCATTTTGCAAAGGCACGTCATGTTTGCAGCTATGAAACACTGTGTCCTTGATTCATTTATATTTCACTCTCTTTTATTGAACATGTTGCTTTAACTTTATTGTATCATTGTGTTGCTCATTATTAACTTAACTTCTCATGTTTGTTTAATATTCAATATATTTTATATTATTATTTTTATTTTGGTCTAAAATGGAATAACAAAATCCAATTTCCCTCAGGATACATAAAGTATTCAGATTCTGAATTAGGTTTGACTAAAGATTAGATATTATAATGAATGAACTTGTAATTTGACAACCGTAAATAAATACAAGTTGTGTTTGTATCTGCTTTTGTGAAATTTGAATAAAAGGGAAGTAATGTGACTTCTTCCATTAAGGTTTCTGACTCTGTTGCCCAGAAATAAAAACATTATTGTTGAGTGAAAAATAGTTTTTACAGCTTGTTGGCTCGCAGGTCTGTGGAGTTTAGCAGAGAAGTGCCAGAAAGATAATTAGAAAGTCAATTTGGTGTTCTTTTCGGTGATAAACGCTCTTACTCACTGCGGAAAAGGGCACGGAGCCAAATGTAAAAATGTAAATGTCCTCAGTGTAACGTTGGCGAAGCTTTTAGGACTTCTTCCCTCAGTGAGTGCCAGCTAAATGTTATATAGTAATGGAAGTTTAGAAACATCTGCCTTTGAAGGGATTTGACATGTGCTTCCTTTTGATTTGAGATACTTCCATCTGATTTCCCATTAGAGGCATCATAGAGAGGAAGTGAACTGTGTGTTTTTCCACATGCATGACCGAATACCAAATCCAATAAAGCAAATTAATATGCCATTAACAGCATGCACAATGTCCGCAGGGAAGACATAAAGGGAAGTGAACTTAAAATGGGTGAAGACTTTGGCACATTTTACTATAAGTATTGTTTTAAAATAAATACCTTTTTCCACATTATTACATTACTTTATTTGATATGATGTTTTGGATTAAGTGTACCCTCTGGATAAAGTGATTCAGATACTTTCAAAAATATTAATAATAATCCTCATCATTAATATGTTTAAAAGTACATTTGAGTCATTTTTAATAAACTTACATGCAAGATCTTAAAGAGATCAAAATCCTTGCTGCAAGTAGTTATTTCTTATAATAATAATTTGTTGTTATTTGAGATAATAAACCATTCTTCTAAATGTGATATCCCAGAAAAGCATAGAAAACGTTTTTTTAACTCGAGAACTTCACTAATTATAATTTCCCCTACTGTATATGACCTATATAGAGTGTTGAAGGAATGAGACCTAAACCCTGTGATGAGTCAACATTTTAGCACTTCCTGTTCCCTCGTATGGAAGTCAATGTTTTTTATGAACATGTTGAAAGGGCTTGCTAACAGATGTCTTATCGAACATTAGCCGCCTTTACCTTAGCAACGTGGGAAGAAGGAGGCATAAAAGCAAAAGACCTTAATTCTGGTTTCTCACATTTTTTCAAATTGTGAGAAAGTCAGATCTGAGGTTCCCAAATGATTTGAGAGCCCTGGTGTAGATGAAGTGATTTATGGGTCATGTATTGTGAAACGGTAACTTTTTCAAAGTGTCAGAAGGCAGCGCTACATGTTAAGTATCACCTTTACACACATGATGTGGGAGAGCCCTCGCTCTGATGTCAATCAAAGTTATAAATGAATCTTAATTATTGTAATTTGGCAGCAGGAACACACTCCAAACTCCAGCTGAAAGTTGTTCGAGTCGCGGGGTAATTGTTGATTGAGTGCCGGCTGTAATGATGGCGAGGTAACAGGGTTAGCGATTGACAAACAACGCAAACGTCCCCCCGTGCCGCCGGGAGATAATTACCCTGTAATAACAGACCTGCTGTTATGGCCCTCCCAGGCCACCATACCGGTAATGTAATTACACCTCCCACACCCTCCGCGGGATCTTCCTCCCTCTTTCCACATCTCCCTCACCTCCATCACTCAATATTTTCTCTTTCTGAGCATTGAATTACTTTTCTGTTCTAATTAAAGCCAACACTGTAACCAATGCTCTTATTTCGAAAGAATAGTATCCCGAGTCATTTTGTGTTCACTCTAAGTATAAAATATTTTCATGACTGATCAAAATGCCAATTATGTTATCATTAATTGAGTTGGTTCATATTCCCTTTATTAATCATGGGATACTGAGCCAACAGATATTAGTCTAAATATGTATTTCAATCTATAAATAATGCAAGATTTTCTATATGTTGTATAATTAAACTGAATTTTGTTTATTGCATGTAGTTTCCCAACATTTGCTGCAGACAGTTTGAAACACATTAAAGTAACTAGTAACAGAACTTACAATTCTATTATAGTTTGCATATCAATTAAATCAAAACTTCTCCTGGGCTTGAGAATCTGATTATTGAATAGCTATTGTTTACATGATCGTTAATCATCTTTATTTGTCATTACATTAATGTAATCCACTTCTCTTGGACTTCTCTCGACTTATAAATAACTGTTGATGTAAAAAAACAAAAGGTCAATAATCTTGTGCCAAAGCTGTAGTGCTTACACAATGTTTTTTAAACCACGAGACGCAGCTGGTGATTAACAGCTTCCTGGAGCAATGCCTCAAGGGAAACAAAGTCAAAGGGGTGTCCTCCAGAAGCAAAGCCCCATGGGATATGTAGTCAAACAGTGTTTTCTGTTAGAACAGTTTTAATAATGATTACCTACAGAGAAAACACACCCTTTGTTTGCAAGTGTGTGTGTGTGTGTGTGTGTGTGTGTGTGTGTGTGTGTGTGTGTGTGTGTGTGTGTGTGTGTGTGTGTGTGTGTGTGTGTTTGTTCTTTTCCTCTCATCTCATAATTGTACTCTGTTTTACTTTTATTTTAAATTATTATTTAAAGTTTTTTTATTTAATTATATTTTACTATATTAGAATATATAATATATTAGCTCTTTTATATTTAATCATTATTTCATTTATTTTGTATATTTTATTTTTATTTAGTTATTTTACTCTTTTTACTCTATTTCACTCCTCGTGTTATTATTCTTTCTTGCCTAATGAAACATATGTTCATATTTATTGTACATATTCCAGTTAACAACGTCTGTGTGTGTGTGTCCACCTCACACCCCGGCTTGTCATGGTGGCGCCACTGTGGTCGGGCATGAATCCAACAAACACTTGATCTCACACACACTTATAAAAACACTCAGACACACACTAAAACTCCACTTCACCACTGCAGCTTGTACCCTTACAACGACACACACTTGTCCTAAGTTTTGTTTTGACCACACACACTCAAACACACACATACATCAGCAGCGCCACACCTCCGCGGCGACCTCTCCCCCCTCTTATCCCCCGAAAACAGCAGCGTGTCCACCATTCGACGTCTCTCAACACCCGCCGCCTCCCCCGGTAAAAATAGACGAGTGTGATGTGAGGGGGGGAGGGAGGGGAGAGATATGAAGGGGGGCTGGTGTTGAGTTTTGGGTGTGAGGTCATATCTGTCAGGACGCCGGCGTGGCGTGGGACGGGGCGACTGGCAATAATCCTAACCTATAGACGACGTATATAAATACATTTATTCACATTCACCATTCATGTGTTGGACCTACTCCTTTTTTATACTTTAAAATTCTTATAATCAATGTGTTTCTTATTGCTGCTTTGACTCCTGTATTTCCTAAGAGAGATTATTAAGGCTTTATTTTATATTACCTTACATTTTCTTTTAATCTGGAAACTAATGTCACTTTGACCTCTTCACACGTGATCTTCTAATAAAAAGTTTTTAATGGCCGTATTTTAGATTATATTTGACATTGAGGTAAAAAAGAACTTGAATGGACAAGAAAGCGTACAAAAGTACATTAAAACATTTAAATATGAGCACAGCTGTCGTATAAAATAACATTCAGGGGCTTCATTTAAGAGTCTGATTTTGAAAATGATTTAGTAATACGAGTGTGAAGTGGAAGCAAATCACTTTTATCCAGAGGGCACACTGACTCAAAAGGGCTCAATTATCACATCAAAAAATTCTCATTCTAGAGAAAGGGTCCAATTTTAAAATAATACAATGCCTCAATTTCCACCACTTTTAAGGTTTTCTGCACTTGCTTCTTCTCACTGCACGTTAAGCATCAATGCCATTGCACACTTTTAAGGGACATTTTGGAAATAAAGCTTAAACAAAAGAGATTAAATCACATGTGAAATGATGATAACCTTGATAAAGATCTTGGGCCAGACAACCAACTTATTTTACTCGGATCACAATAAATGCACCGTAGTATAAACCCATGTATGTTTTCATATGCATTTGAAGAAACTGCAATTATTCAAAATGTTCCACCAGATATCAGTCTTCTAACACATTCAATCGAATGAACATGTTGTGTAATTGACCAACAGGTGTGTGAAAAACACAACAAACATACCTGTAAGAGGCAGTTGGTCAAAGTTCACGGGTGGAAATTCAGAGTGTGTGTGTGTTTGCTAGCATGTCTGTGTGGGTGTGTGGTGTGTGCAGGGGCCACCTTGATAGGAAATATTTACTGGTCATGTTTATAGCTGTCCAGACAGCTCAAGATGATATCTGACTCAGAAATACGACCGACGGAATGAGCCCTTAGACACACACACACACACACACACACACACACACACACACACACACACACACACACACACACACACACACACACACACACACACACACACACACACACACACACAGACACACACACGCACACACAGTTTACATGATTGGTAAACACACCGTCACCTCCAAATATGCCTGGAAAGCATCCTGCTATAGGAGCAGGTGTAAAATTGACAATTTAAAGCAAAAATCATATTCAAAATGTATTTAAATCTAGCATAAAATTGTAATGATGATTGATAAAGATCGTCGTTGCTAATGATAAAGATCTGTGTTGCTGGGAAATTGTATTGCAGTGTTCAGTCTTATATGATTTGATTTTTGTATCCAGCATCAGTAAATGTTTTCTAGAAATGTGTACTGTACCCTGCAACCTGGTTAACATTTTATCAATTTAAAATCAGCCACATTGTCATTAAACAGTCTGATATCAAAGTTTATGATAAGTGTATACCTTATGTAAGTGTTCAAATGTGTGATGAATGTTATGTAACCTACAGTATAATCAATGCAATTAATGTATTATGATCAAAATCACACTAATACCTTCTTGACTGCATTAGAATCCTCAATTATTGGAGGGAGAAAATAAGTTAATTTCACATCATTTTTTCTCACAACCTCTTCTCTTTTGGCTACTTGCCTTTTTTATGATGGAAATTCAGGAAGATAACTTATTCTCACAACTTCTCATTTGTCATTGTATTTATTATGTTTGCCATCAAAGCAATTCATTGATCTTCATGCCAGCTGAACGTAATCAGGTTAATGTAATGGAGTTCAGATATATCGAATGGGTCACTACACATTAATAACCATGTAATACTGTACCCCAAAAAACGAAAAATTCAAGAAAAATATAAAGACTAAAGCCAGTATGAATTTAAATAAATATTTTGCATCATCCAACAACATTATTATTATTATACGGAAGAGGATTAGGGTGAAGAAAAAAAAACTGACTTTAATCTCAGAATTCTGACTTTTTTTCTCAGAACAAAAAAAAACATTTTTTTCATGTGGCCCTAATCCTCATCCGTATTATTATTACTATATATATATATATATATATATATATATATACAGTGGGGCACAAAAGTATTTAGTCAGCCACCAATTGTGCAAGTTCTCCCACTTAAAAAGATGAGAGGCCTGTAATTTTCATCCTAGGTACACTTCAACTATGAGAGACAGAATGGGGGGAAACATTCCAGGAAATCACATTCCTTTAATTTTTAATGAATTAAT
>NW_011354641.1:84739-86802 GCF_000735185.1 Notothenia coriiceps
TGCCTTGGCAGTCACACGATACCTACTGTGAAACATGGGGGTGGAAACATCATGCTTTGGGGCTGTTTTTCTGCAAAGGGACCAGGACGACTGATCCGTGTAAAGGAAAGAATGAATGGGGCCATGTATCGTGAGATTTTGAGTGACAACCTCCTTCCACCAGCAAGGGCATTGAAGATGAAACGTGGCTGGGTCTTTCAGCATGACAATGATCCCAAACACACCGCCCGGGCAACGAAGGAGTGGCTTTGTAAGAAGCATTTCAAGGTCCTGGAGTGGCCTAGCCAGTCTCCAGATCTCAACCCCATAGAAAATCTTTGGAGGGAGTTGAAAGTCCGTGTTGCCCAGCGACAGCCCCAAAACATCACTGCTCTAGAGGAGATCTGCATGGAGGAATGGGCCAAAATACCAGCAACAATGTGTGAAAACCTTGTGAAGACTTACAGAAAACGTTTGACCTCTGTCATTGCCAACAAAGGGTATATCACAAAGTATTGAGATTAACTTTTTTCTTATTGACCAAATACTTATTTTCCACCATAATTTGCAAATAAAGTCTTTAAAAATCAGACAATGTGATTTTCTGGATTTTTTTTCTCATTTTGTCTCTCATAGTTGAGGTATACCTAGGATGAAAATTACAGGCCTCTCTCATCTTTTTAAGTGGGAGAACTTGCACAATTGGTGGCTGACTAAATACTTTTTTGCCCCACTGTATATATTATATTATTTTGTTTGCTTTTTATTATTAAATACATTTTTTCATTATAATTTTCATTATTCATTTTTATTCTAAACGTTTTATTTGTGTATTAAATTCATCTGTTTTTATCACTTTTGAATAGGTGTAAGGGCCATTTGGAGCTTTCAGTTTTAGAACAAGACTATTGAACAGATATATTTTGATATATGGTTAAAAGTATGATTTACGAAAGTCACTTTTAGACTTTCTATACAGTACCACTTGGTAGATTAATATTACAGGGCTGCATCGTTTTAGAAATCATATATTTCTTAGTGTTAAAGGTAACTAAGTGTAAAAAAAAAAACATTTCCGTCAAGTAAATTGCAAGTTGCTCTAATTTCCACTTCACTACAGTAGAAGCCAACACTCTGTATGCAGCAGAGATGGAGCACGCATCATGTTTAAATCATCACACACACAGCCGTCAGGGTGGCCCAGCTGCACACCAACACTCACTCACTCACACACACAAACACACACTGCTCTGTATCTGACCTCTAACCTCTGCCCTCCCTGCAGACATGGTCCCCCCAGCAGAAGACCATCATGCAGAGAACAGTGAGAGAAGAAGGATATGAATGCACCAGGATCTTGATGGAGATTCTGCGGATAGGGTTGAAGGGACTGAAGATGTAGAGAGCGGACGTGGCATTGAAGCGGAAAATGGCCTTCCCTTTGTTCAGGACTATGAAGGTCTGCAGGAGAGACAGAAAAACAGCTTTTTTAAAGTTTTTATTTCAGTTAGAGCAACTTACTGTTTAACTGTCAAACTAACTAACTAACTGTCTAACTTACTGTCTAATTTACTAACGATCTAACTAACTAGATACATTATTAATAATAATAATAATAATAACAATCATAATAATAAAATTAATTATACATGAAAAATACGTAAAAAAATACGTAAAAATACGTAAATAAAAAAACAGGGTGCAAAATATTTGAATATTACCATATTTTAAAATATGTGCAAAGATGCACCAAGAACATATTTCTCTATAGCTTTTACTAGCTTGCCTGTTCTCTGCTCTTCAGTGAAGTAGGCTGCCAAAGGGTCGATTTATCTTCCAGGGATTCTCCAAAAGGAAAGACGGGGTACTTCCAAACAAACACACACACACTCTCACTGGGTCACCTACCCTCTTGCCTTTGAAGTAGTACTGGTCGATGTCCTCCAGGGGAACGCCAACCAGATGAGACGGGATGTCGGCAAAGATTCGCGGCAGCTGTTTCCCTGCCTCCAGGTCGGGCCGGCGCCGGGGGAGCACCACGTCACCCAGGTCCTACACACACACACACACACACACACACACAC
>NW_011354641.1:86887-92173 GCF_000735185.1 Notothenia coriiceps
CAAACACACACACACACACACACACACACACACACACACACACACACACACACACACACACACACACACACAGATATCATCACCACCCCTCAAACAGATCTCACATCTGCCTACAGAGGTGCAGAACTCCTCATTTTAGTCAGGTTTTAATAAAAATAATGTACCTCCTCATTCCCTTCCTCATCTCTGTCTTTCCTCATCTACCTGCTGCTTTCCTTCTTGGCCTCCTTCTCCCTTCCCTCCTCTACTTCCCCTTTGTTATTCCCTTCAATCTCCTCTCCTTTACCCTTTCTTCCTTGCCCATCTTCTTATTCCCTCATCTAACTCCTCCTTGACTTCTTTACCTTTTTCTTTCCTCCCCTACCTCCTACCTCCTTTTGTCATGTACCTCCTCCTTCTCTTCCCTTCTCTACTTCCTTCTTTATTTCCCTCAGTTGTATTTCTTGTTTGTCGTGTGTGTGTGTGTGTGTGTGTGTGTGTGTGTGTGTGTGTGTGTGTGTGTGTGTGTGTGTGTGTGTGTGTGTGTGTGTGTACCTCCTGGTAGTGTTTGTTGCGTCGTGCCCGCTCCTGGGCGATGCGCTGCTCGATGGCCGCCAGGGAGTCCGGCGTGAAGCGCTGAAAGCTCTCTGGTCCCATTGGAAACACACAGCCAGCCATCTTCTCATCCTGATCCTGCTGCTGACTGGCCCAGTGTACCAGCTACACACAGAACAAGGTAACATGTGAATATATCATGACAAGCATCGACTGAATGTCATCATTTATGTGTAAGTCAAGCAACTTTCTCTCAAGCTGCATACTTTTCCTTCCTTCATTAATCAGAACTAGAATACTTTATGGGGTTTTTTGATAGTAAAATACAATAAAATAAGAAGAATAGGAATATTTATATAAACATAATGAATAATACTTAAGATAAAATAAAATAAAGATATTTATAAAATGGATAAAAAATGTTGAGTGCCTTTTAGCAACACTGATACTAAAGTACAGAGAGCAGCAGGGAATTTCAGGACAAGATGTACATTTTCGCTGTTTGGCTATTAAATCACAGGGAGACGAACCATAGAGCTGGAGACATTACATTACATGTCAATTGTTAGACGGTTTTATCCAAAGCGACTTACATACATTCAATACTGTGGGCAATCCCCACTGGAACAAGTTGGGGTGAAGTGTCTTGTCCGAGGACACAGCGGAATGTTGACTGCAGCGGTATTCAAACCAGTGCCCCCGTGATCCGCAGATCAACGCACTAACCACTGAGCCACAACCTCCCCAAAACTAATATAGTTGTGTGATATACTGTATGTGTGATACACATTTTTTTTTATTTGTGTCTATAATAATGAATAACAAACTTATTCTAAGCTGGACCTTATTACACTTAGCATTATCTTCTGAACACGGACAGTGTGGGTTTTATTCGCTGCAACAAATCCCAAACCTGGACTCAAACCAGGACACTGTGGTGATGTAAGAGGTTAATCTGCAGGTAGGGATCATGTTGATATCTCCACATATAGAGTCAAATAATTATGGGATGTTCAGGTAATGAAGAGCAGGCCGACAAGTGTCTCATTAACAGTAAACGGGGCGATCGAGTATACAGTAACATTGAGAGAGAGAGGCTATAGGATTACAGAGTTCAGAGTGAGCTAGACTTACAAATGGTAACAGGTCTGTGTGTGTGTGTGTGTGTGTGTGTGTGTGTGTGTGTGTGTGTGTGTGTGTGTGTGTGTGTGTGTGTGTGTGTGTGTGTGTGTGTGTGTGTGTGTGTGTACCATCTGCCTTGGATCCTAATTGAATGATTAGACAGGCCTCATTTTTCAACCTTTCATGCATCTATTTCTCACAGCTCCCAAATCTGATTTCTGAGGTGTGTGTGTGTGTGTGTGTGTGTGTGTGTGTGTGTGTGTGTGTGTGTGTGTGTGTGTGTGTGTGTGTGTGTGTGTGTGTGTGTGTGTGTGTGTGACTGTGTGCATCAAAGGAAAATACAGCTCTGTTTTTCCATCCTTATCAGAAGCCGTCATCCACTCTGTCTTTCTCAGACAAGCACACACACACACACTCCTGTGTTTCCATTTTGCTCGGAGACTTGGTCACGTACACATTTTTTGTAATTCTATACTTGCACAAAATATATCTCGATCGTTTTTTTTGTTGTGATTAACAGACCTTCCTCTCAAGGGAGCAGGTTTATGTTCATGGTGCCTTCAGGAGCTCTAACTGCTTTGGGAATGATGACATATGCCTCAGGTGCAAAACAAGATGTTAGGTGAGGATGTATAAAAGTCCACAGAGAGAAGAGGTCAAAGTTATGGATGGAGTAACAAAATGTCAGGAGATCAACAGTCCACCCTTCACTAATTCCTCCTCATACTTCCTGACGGTGTTCTCGATCTCTCCTTTTCTTCCTCTAACTCCTTCTCTTCTTTCCTTTTCTACTTTCTGCTTTAAGCTCCCCCTTTCCTCCCCTTTGTTGTTACTTTATTGTCCCTACTTTCTTCTTTCCTTTCCTTTTCCATTCTCCATGTACTTCCCTTTTTGATTTCCCTATAAGGTCCTTTCATTTTCTCCTTAATTCCTTCCCTATCCTTTTCATATCTCACCTCATCCTTTTAATCTTTACAGCCTTATTTGCTTAAATTCAATACTTCCTTGTTTATCTTCTTCTTTCCTTTTTCTTATTAATTCTTTCATCATCTACCTCCTCGTTTCCTTCCTAAGTTTCTCGTTGGCCGCCTTACTGTTCCTCATTACTTTCCTCCTCATCTCCCCCTTTCCTCCTCCACTTATTCTTATCCTTCCCTTTCCTATGAGGTCTTTGTCTTTCCTTCTAACCTCCTTATTTTCCTCTACCTGTTCCTTGACTCCCCTACCCCTAAAGTGAGAAGCTTTCGGCTGCGTTATGACACTGTTTGACCTTGTTTGACCTATTGGGTGACTGTGTTTGTGAAGGACACTGTAGGAGTTCAGTGTGATGAGTTTGATAGAAATGTTCACAGTAATCTTTCTCCTCAGTCCTCTTGCTCCAGCTTCAGGCTGAAGCACAAAAATCAAATTACTGAACATTTCACTCTTTTTAATGATGTTTCATTGTCTTTTGTGCTGTTGTTTTCTTCTTCCTCCTCCTCCTCCTCCTCCTCCTCCTCCTCTGTGTTATGGCCGAAAAGACCTTCAGGTTTTTAACAAAGACTAAACTGAGACGAACTATTTTGTGTTGCATTTATGTACGCGTGATTACAACATGCTTGATGTGAGTGCTAATACAAGGTATACATCAAAACAACAAGAATATCCACGGTAGGTAGTTAAAGTTATCAGACTGACAGAAATGTTTTTGTTTCTTTCATTTAACTTTATAGCCAGAGCTTTATCTTACATTAAGTTCTTACTGGAAGATAATAAGCAGGTTTCCTCCTAATAAAGTTGCGTTGCTCAAGGGCAGAATTTAATTCCTTCACATAACAAAGAGAACAGTTTGATGTGAAGGGGAATGACAGGCAGATTGTAACTACAGACACAGAGAGAGGAGAAGATGTTATAAAACAGAGACGGGTGAGATTTCTGGGTCAACACATCGACACGGACCACCAGACAAGCATCTCCCTCAGGAAGAACACAAACACATTCAGGAGAAAGTCCTTAAGTTCCCTTGTAAATATAACGGTCTTGCAATCCGTTTTTTTTCAATTATTGTATTATATATATATATTTTATATTTTTCAAGTACGAGAGATATATAAATGTTTGCCTCGTATTTGTAAAAACATGTGTTTGTTTTTGCACACTTTATTGTGCAATAGATTCCATTTAAAGTTATACATTTACCATTTGTTCACATGAATTGACTATCAATAACCAATACTGACAATGATTAGAAATATTGTTTGGAAACGACTTAAATATATTTATAAATATTTTCTGCAGCCACTGTACTTGCATGCATGCAGGAAGGGTGTGTGTGTGTGTGTGTGTGTGTGTGTGTGTGTGTGTGTGTGTGTGTGTGTGTGTATATATATAAAAACCTGCAGCCATATAACAAGTCATATTAATACGTACATACTTCATGTCGTCATGTTGAGGCTTCCACCATCAACTAGTCCCGTAATATAAACATGAATGTGTCGCCTATTATACATGCACCGTTATTAAGCATAAAACATGTAATGCACACACACACACACACACACACACACACACACACACACACACACACACACACACACACACACACACACACACACACACACACACACACACACACACACACACACACACACACACACACACACACACACACACACACGACACAACTACTACACACACGAACACACACACACACACACACACAGACACACACACACACACATGTTATATGTTTGATGCATAAACATGTCAACAGAATCTACACACTTGAAAAGCAGCTATACAAACTGCAGACCTGTTATTTAGTTTTACTTCAAGTCATATTTCATCTTAAATTCTGAGTCTGAGGTTTAACAGAGATCTGAGTTCTTAAACGCAGCACCAAGACTAAAAACTAAATCTGTTACTGCTCACGACTGTATGGTTATAAAGATAACCAGGACTGTGGTAGTTTGTTTCTATGAAAATAAACTAACAAACTAAAATCAATAAGAGTGGCTGTCTGATTTCTGGTATATTATCAATTTAGCAGGCGGGTAAAATGTGACTATAGTGAAGGAGACTTTTTAAATAAAGTCTAAAGTTACAACAGAGTGTTTCTACAATCTGTTACTTCTAGATGTACTGAAATAAATGTGTTCATAAACATAGGACTTTTATTATCTTCCTAAAAGAAGGTAATGTTTTTTATTAGGTGTACTTTGAATTTGAAATAGTACACTTTGAGAGGTTAAGCTGTAATATGAGAAAATACGGCTTAAGTGGTGAGATCTGCAGCGTCTGGTCCTTGTTTTCAATTTTTCCTCAGGAATCCATGAGCCATGCCTTTCCTGTGTGTGTGTGTGTGTGTGTGTGTGTGTGTGTGTGTGTGTGTGTGTGTGTGTGTGTGTGTGTGTGTGTGTGTGTGTGTGTGTGTGTGTGTGTGTGTGTATGCATATTCTGGCCTCCTTTATTTCTATACCATTTCAGCTATTCATCAGATACAGTATGTGCCTCAATCGCCCTTCTGCTTTCTGTGTGGTGTGTGGTGTGTGTGTGTGTGTGTGTGTGTGTGTGTGTGTGTGTGTGTGTGTGTGTGTGTGTGTGTGTGTGTGTGTGTGTGTGTGTGTGTGGTGTGTTGTTCGTGTGTGTGTG
>NW_011354641.1:92218-101970 GCF_000735185.1 Notothenia coriiceps
TAACTAAGGGTTAACTGTAACACCAATCCCGTTGTAGCTTCTGTTTGTCCAAAAGATAAACTAGTTTACTTGCACTGACGGAGGCAGTAATACACCTTTACATTGTCAATGGTTCATAACAAAGTTTCATATAAACCTTAACATGAACGTTGTACCCTCTATGGTTGTTGATAGTAACGTATCGCACCATACGTATTATGAAAACGTTGATGTACCAATTATAAATGAGTTATATAAGTTGTGGGTCTATAATTCTCTTATTACATTGGTTCCTAACGTAATAGATAGACCTTTTTTTCTTCGGGTGTTCTGTAAAGTAAGTATAACTCTTCTTCTTTTTACGAAGGACCAACAACATTATTGGCATGAAAGTTAAATTAAACAATGTTGCCAAAGCATCACAATACAAAATAATTAACAACATTAACATACATTTCAAACACTGTGTCTCTCTTGGTGAAAACATGCTCGAATTGCTGCAAAACCTAGTGACCCCATTTTGACTGAATTTGACAAAACAATGACAGCAAATCCAAAATAGACTTTGATTTTGCTTCCATTTGATGCCATGAAGTATTCTCTTGTTCTGAAAGCTTCCCAGTATAGACTTCTTTCTCAAGCTAACACAAAGCCAGATTGATTTTAGACAGTGATGAATAGGATAAAAGTTTATTTTTACGATTGAGATATCAGACATCCATATATAACTTTTGTTCAGAAGGTCACACAATGTACTTTAGAGAACTACAGCTGAATTACCAAATGACATAGCCAGCTTAGCAGAGACTTCTTCGCCAAATTCTAGCATCCCTTAAAACATGGCTAGATGTTTGTGAGAATATATACTGACACATAATGTAAGGTTTCCTCTAAAGTAGACCTGCTCACTCACTCTTAGTCTGAATAATATGTCTCAGTTTCAGACACATGAGAGTGTGGCATTGTGTGGTATTTGACAACATAGGAATGAGAACAGGCTGCAAAACCCTTTCAACATCTAGACACCCATGTTGGGCCTAGAAGCTCTTTGCAATCATCAAAAATAGATTCTGACACCTCCACAAACCTTAAGTGGTCATAAGGGAAAGGGATTCTTTTTTTTGTCTATACATAACTATGTAAATGTATCCTGTAAATATAATGTATGATGTCCTTTATTGTTTTATGTTTCATGTGGAACCTATATGCTGCAGGTCTCCCTTGAAAAAGAGATATATGATCTCAATGGGACCAATCTGATTAAATAAAGGTTTGAAATGAAAATGAAATGAAATGAAATGCATCGGTTTTTAGGGAAAAAAAGCTGCACTTAATAGCTTTAAAGCATGCTTAACTGGTCACTAGTCTATTAATTAGATACAATTCTCATCTGCAGTTAAAGATGTAATACAGACAGTTGCAGTAGCCTAAATAAAACATTCTTAACAAAATGTTTTTAATACAAACAAACTAACTACACATAACACAGTTACCAGGCAGCAAACCGTCAAATCATTAAAAAAAGAATAAGAAAAAAACAGATCTAATGTATTAATAAAGTACTTTTTCATTGGAGAGTTTCATCCTTTGTGAACTGCGCCCAATCCGAACATATTTTCTACCCTTATTCTGAGTTTGTGCTTCCGGCAGAGATGCCTGCTTATGTTTAATTCCCCGGTTAAGTTCACAAAGCACTGTGTCACACAATAGTAGGCCATGCTGTAAGCGTCCGTAACCAGGATGAAGCGTATTAGGGCTGAAGGCGCGTCTCCTCTGGTGGAACTTCAAAAAGTTGTATTCCTCCTGAGAGGAGAGGAAATACACCCGACACAGAGACATCCATGCAAAGGAAATGTAATAGAGAGAATAACAGATGACGTGGAAACAGAGAAAGGGAATAGAGAAGAAGAGAATAGACGGGCAGAAGGTAAAAAACAAAACAAAATGAAAAACCCTGGTATGAGACTTTATCGCAGAGAACCAGAGAAAGACAGACAGACAAATCAAGAAAAGGAAGGAGACAGAGATTATGTCTTGCAGTTAAAAGGCTGTTGATCTTATTTAACATCAATAACCTGCTATTGATGTATAGTTATCTCAGGGGAGGAGAAAATGAGAAGCGGGAAGAACGAGTGTGAGGAGAGGATGGAGAGTAGGACAACAGAGAATCAAGAGCAATATGAGGAAGGAAAGAGATGGGAAAGAAAGTATAGGACACCAGAGAGGAAATTCAAATTAGGCGAGATTTTGTAAAGGAAGGCAACACCATGGTAACCTTTAACCCTCCTATTGTCTTCGTTTCCCCCCCTTACTTTGGTGTTCGCAGTCAAATTTGACAGGTCCTGTTTTAACTGCTATTACATTAACACAAAAAACATTAATCATCACCAAATTTCATTTAACACCCTTTCAAACTGTACATATTGTATCAGACTACTGGTATACAGGAAAAACTGCAGTAAATATACAAACAATAGACACTGAACATGTACTGTGTGTGCCAGGTGTGATTCACATGGGGGGATTGGGCACATCTAGAGTGTGTGTGTGTGTGTGTGTGTGTGTGTGTGTGTGTGTGTGTGTGAGAGAGAGAGAGAGAATTGCCATACGCTTGGCTTGCTCTCTTCTCCTCCGGGCATTTCTCAAACCTCTGTCTCACTCTCTCTGCAGCTGCCATGTTAGCACATACTGTCCGAAGCATGTTCTAAAACTGCAATGTTTTCAACAAAGTGCGTTCTGAAAATTCACTTTAAACAGTTTTGTTGCATAATAATGTAAATATGCAGAGCGGTATGAGTGTGCATTTACTCAGGTGGAAAGTACAATGACAAAACACATGTTTATTCTTGTCTAGCTGATTTTCAATAGAAATAACTAAGTGAAGTCTTTTGAGGGGGCAACACAAAGACTATAAAACATATTTTAAGAAAATATAAAGAAGGGTGTTTCTATATTTGATTTGACTGTAAAGAGTACAATATAGAGGTACTTTTCAACATCTATTTGTGTCTCCTCCTGACATGTGTATTTGTTGTCTAAATCCAACAAAATTCAAATAACCAAGATATTACTAAAACTAATATGTACTTTAGTCAGTGGTGGGATGTAAAGAAGTACAATTTTGAGTTAATTTAGATACGCTTTTTCAATGTATGCTCCTTTTTACTTCTACTCCACTACATTGTACTTTTTCAGCCCACTTCTCCTCCATCCATCTTACTCTCCAGCTTTAGAAAGCTTATCATGGTGTCCCACTCGACATATCTCCATTCTGTCTTTGTGTTTTTAACAGTTGGTGAGGGAAATGAATTGAAGGAGAGCTGAGGATCATGGGAACAGCATCACTCAGGACCAATCCCATCAGCCCCTGCTCCTCTGTGAGCGCAGTGTCCTGTCAGGGCGTTGATGGAGAGCGAAAACTCTCCAGAACTACGTCTGCGGAGAGGACGGAGAATCTGCAGTACCTTCAATTCAATTAGCCTGAGAGAGGAAACACATTCTGTCACCGCGCCGCCGCTAACGCAGACGCTGCCCGGCGCGGGAAATGATTCACTGAGAACAGGCAGGGGTCCAAGAGGAGCTGGCAAAGGAACGGAGGAGCGTTTGGCACCGCGATGTAGGGGTGGGGTGGGGGGGTGGTTGATGAGGAGAGGGGAGGAGAGCAGAGGGGAGGGGAGGGCGACCCTGACATGCAGCCGCCTCTGTGCGTCATGTTGGATGATAAACCTTCTCAACCAACACCTAAAATCCCCGCAATGTTTGGGTTTTTACATCAGAATCCGAGAGAAGACAGAAAGTCCCGTACTATGAAACACTGTAAATGTGTAATTGTACACATTTTAACTGTAAATATGTGGACTTTAAATTGAAAAGAAAACAGATAATAATATGACCTTTACTTTCATATATTCTGAGGGACAAAATAAAGAGATACACATTTCATTGCTGTTCAATGCTTGTCAATATAAAACTGAATTTACAGTAGGATACATTACTGTACTGTGCATTAACATATATGGTCCATCAAGAGAAAAAAATTAAATGTAGGCAATGTTACTAAACGTTCTAAGATCATTAACTTAAGTCCAAGTAGAAATACTACACTAAATACATAATTAAAAGTGAAAGTGCTGAAACTGTTAGTTAAGTTGAGGTACAGAAGTGTGCATCTAACAAATTGACACGCGTCAACTTAAAACAATGTCCATGTCATTGTATAAAATCACAGTGTTTCTGTATTGTGTGTATCTGACCAGATGTGTATTTTCTCATCTTTCAGGAGCTAAATGCCTTCTTAATCCACCAGTAATAATATGAACCAAATGAGTGGAATAACAGCTGATATAATCTGCTGCACGTGTATAACTTCAAACTGTAGAAAGCTACAGTACAATCACCTCCAGCTAAATATAAAGGAGAACTACTAGTACTGGCGTTATACTGTATGGTGGCCGACGGGTGCAAACACGCTATCAACAGCCCAAAACACTTCCATGAGGAGAAACGTGCTGCAGCTTCAGAAACCATGCAAATACAAAAACGAAATGTTGCCAAAACACATGCAAAAGAACGAAACATCTTCACTACCTTGACGAAAAATACGCACTATTTACTAAAAGCGCTACATAAAAGAAACGCTGCAAATATAAAAAATGCTGCAAGAAGTTTTGAACACATCGGAAACCAGGGAACACAAAAAAGTGACGCACACAGCTGGGACCCCGAGCGCTTGCTGACATTCAGGGATCATAAAGTTGGCCAACTGACACGGTTGGCACAGTTAGCCTGTTTCATAATTGTATGTGGGTTTTTTTCAGTTTGCTAGAACGGACTATTTTAACTGGGTTAGCTAACTTACAATGATCTGCAAAAATTGCAGATGATAGAGTCTGCTGTTAATGTGTCGATGATAACCATGACCCCAAGCTAAGAAAGAATATTCCCACCTTACCCTTACCTTCAAAAGCAGATAAACCACCACAGAAATGTTGGTATTTCCCTTTTCATTAAAGATGAATCTTGCACTATTCTAACACCAGTAATGAGATCCAATCAGATTGAAAACAACGTTTGTTTCATTGTGTGAAGTCACTGTACTGTATATCTACGTTGTGTGTATCTATAGTGTATTTTCTTGTCTTTCAGGAGCAATATGCCTCCCAAATGTAAGCCTCCAGTGTGTCCTGTTTTCAGTGCCTGATAGAGAGATGCATCTTGTAGTTTAGTAACGAGGCTCTGCTCTCTCTTCTATTCTTTCTCTCAGGCATTTTGCTCCTAAATTGGCGTCCTCCCGTCAGAGGGAGTGGGATCAGTCCGCAGCTGAAGGTGCTCTCAGCTGCAGACTGATGGTCCCTGACTGCCAGGAGAGAGTGTGTGTGTGTGTTCTGTTGTTCCTCGGCTCCTCACACTGAGCCAACCTGACTCATTATCTCAGCGAGTCCTCTGGCTCTGATAACGCCAGCGTGCAGTTGTCTCTCTACATGTTAACATCAAGTCTGCCCTGCTGCTCTTCACCTGCTGCACACTCTGCATGCACCGTGACACGTAACCTCCTCTGCGTAGAGTGGTGCAGGAATGAGTGCTTCAAATTGGCAGCATTGGTACTAAAAACAGGCTATTTTCATACTCTCTACACCGTCTATTCAACAAAATTATAACTAGGCAGGACGTTGGGTTCGCTCCAAAAACACCAGGATTGATTAATTTGTAACAGAACTTTGGGAGTAATTGTTACCCTGACAATCATGTCCTAAACCCAAGCAAGTTTATTTAAAAAAATAAGGATGCTTTGAATTAAACCTTTATTTTCAGCGTGGTAGAATATAGGATTTGATAACATTAAAAGGCAGCAAAAACTTTATACAAATCAAACTACAAGTAATTGTTTTTGCCATCTGCATGTTAATGATGAAAGGAAAGATCCTGGAACTGCTTCTTTTTTTAATCCATAAATATATTAGTAATATATAATTATTGTATTACTTATTTACTTATTATTATTATTATTATTATATAAGTAATAATAAGTTGACTGTCCCAAGGAAGATCTCGAGGAAAATTATTTTAAAGTTTCCATTTTAATATACTTTAAAGTGGACGGTCTATCATGCTATATTTGAATAATATAGTGTAGGACCATACCTATATAAGGCATATTTATACTTTTTATTTTTCAAAATACCAAACAGATCATGCATTTTAGCCATTCCTCATTTCGCTCAATTTAACACTGTCTTTGCATGGGCTGATTATGTGAGAACAGCACCATCTACAGGCCTGGCATATGTACTACAGCGTCTCCAGCGCTTTCGAACGGCAATGTCCGTGGCTGCCTCCTCCTGATTGGTGGAGTTGGCCCAATAGCCGTAGCAACACTTCTGTGAAATCATAGAAGCGTTCAAATCTGGATCAGTCTGTATCAGATCCGTTGCAGCCCCTTTTGAAGAGATTTGGGTATGGAGGAAAATAGAGAGGGTTGTGTTTTCTGACACTTGGTGAGTTCCCTGGAACACCGGGGACACATATTCATGTATAAAAGACGTACAAAAGTGCATTTTGCATGATAGGTCACCTTTAAACAACAATATACGGTATCTTAACATTTTTTGTTATAGGAATCGCTTCACACTAAAAGAATTACGTATACTAAACAAAAGCATTGAGTTTTTAACAAACAATGCAACACATACGTAGCAGACAATAAATGAATGAAATGACGTATGTGTTTTTATCTCATGTTTTTGTAATGCTGTGTGTGGTCAGTAACACACAGGCACAAATCATATCGTAGATTCCATATTAGCATCTCCAGTGTCTCAGTAAGTGTCCCCTTTGAGTGTTGGTTATTAACACACACGCACACCCACACACACAAGTATCAGTTCATATTCTGGTCAAGGTCGCGCTGAAGATAAAGTGTTTTTATAGACGTTATTAAATCCCCATCAGACGGTAAAGGAAGAGAGTAACCCTCCAACATATGAACAGCTTTAAGAGACATTTTAAAATTAAATTAAATCACAAATATGATATGATAAGTTGTTTCTGCTCTAAAAAAAAATTAACTCAACATCTCTGTCATTTAAATGATGCATTCCTTCCTCCTTTGTTGCCTATAGGTCCTTTTCTTTCTTTGTTATACTTCCTTTTCTTCTGTCCATTCATTCATTCATCCTTAGTTCCTTCCTTATGTCCTTGCTCCCTTTGTTATAATTCCATCCCTGCCATCCTTCTTCCTTCCATTCTTCCCACCTTCTCCCCCCGAATCCTTTTGAGCGTCAGCACATTAGTCATTAGCGTCTCTTGTTTATTTGCTCTTTATCGTTACATTTTATCACTGTATGTTTTATCACCTGCGGTGTTAGTGATTACATTAAAGTGAATTAAAGGAAACATGCGTCAGAAAGTGAGGAGGCCAGCTGCCCGGCCCACTGCCTGCTCTAAATACTTCAGACAATCCTATTCAAATAAATAGACTGGTTAGAAAATGTTAAGTATTTATAAGTAGCTGATTTTATAACTTAGAAGTTAGGAAAGGAAGGAAGGAAAAGGAAGGAGGAAAGGAAATATTCAGCTTCCTTCCCTAGTTACTTAGAAGTCAGAAAGGAAGGAACAAGGTGGGAAGGAAAAAAGGCTGAAACAAAGGAGGGCTGAAGAAAGGAAAAGGTTGGTAAGGAAATAGGACGGTACAAAGAAAAAAAGGTGGAAAGGATGTCAAGGAAAGGAAGAAAGGAAGGATCCAGGTTATTACTTCCTTTCTGTTTCTTAGTTAGAAAGTAAGAAAAGTGGAGAGGAAGTGAGGATGGAAGAAAGGAGGATTCAGATGTTTTCAAAGTAAACATTGAGGACAAAATCTATTCATTTGGATTTGCTTATCAGGAAAATATCAATTTAGACTTTAACTGTTAAACACAATGCAACCAAATCAGAAGTCTCTCCATAAAATCTCACACAGAACAAGAACATTCCAGTGTTTAAAAACAATCTTTTTAAATCTTGCTGCCTCTTATCAAACATCGTAATAAACATCTTCATAAACGCGTTGAGGCAGACGTGTTAAACTGAGAAGAGTCGGGCAGAGGAGGAAGCTAGAAGTCCTTTCCAGTCATTTGTTGTTTTTCACACATTTTCCCTTTCCCACCAACGCCACTTTCAAAAACGTTCACAATGAACACATCAGGAACACTATGTCAAAAAGAATCTTTCAGGAAGATTCTGTCAACACATCTTACACACAAAACCTGTCCATCATTTTAGTTTGTTGCTTTACCTAGTCATTCACACAGAATATCGCTATAGAGAAACTATGACCATTTAAAAAAAAAAACGTTGTGTGTTTAAGATAACATGTGTAAATAATTCAATTCAATTCACTTAATTAATGTTGGCAGAAGATAATAGATAAAGAGAAACACGAGGTGAAACAGGAGATTCAGACAGAAATAGAAAGCTATGTGTCCTTGCATCTGTCTGCATATAAGCATGCATGTCTGTCTGTCTGTCTGTCTGTCTGTCTGTCTGTCTGTCTGTCTGTCTGTCTGTCTGTCTGTCTGTGTTCTTGTATCATAAGAGAGGAAGATTTATCTGCAGTTTTAGTTTCCAGAAATACATTTTTTTTCTTACTCTAATACATGTACCTTAGTTTCCAATCAACGAAGACAGTTAAACATACACCTTCAATATAAGACCATTGAATGCAGCACCAAACACACACACACACACACACACACACACACACACACACACACACACACACACACACACACACACACACACACACACACACACACACACACACACAGGATTCAAAAAGTGAATACAAATAAATGTTTCAAATCCTTTTACTGTTGCCAGCTGTTTTCAGAGAAATGTTTGTTTTGTTCCGATTGAAACCTGAGCTGCTCCAAAATGACACGTTAAATATTATTGTGTAAGTACAGAGACGATTACAGTACCAAAGTGCAACTAACATTGGTTTAATTGTTGCAATTCATACTACTTTTCTTTCACTGCCTTAACAACAGCATCTGATAGGGGTGATAATCCCAGACTGCATCAATAATGGGCAAATCATTTATAAATGTATTGATTTGCAAGACAAATAAAACAAAGCTAATGTATCTATTTGTCCCATTGAGGTAGAAGAACCCAATCATGACATTATCAAAAGTTTGAAAAAAACCTTTTAGAGAACAGACAGAAGAACGTCAGTTACTGATGTCAGAAACTGTCTCCACTATTGTAGCGTTTATATCATATAACATATTAAAGTAGATTTTCTTGCAGTGGTTACTGTACTGAAGTGTAGGAGGATATTAGAAGCTGAAGTGAAAGTGGGACTCGACTCCGGGGGGACGTTAGAGGATAAAAATGTCACAGGTCAGATCCCTGCTTCCTCTAATTGTTTAAAGTCCAGGTCTTTTCACATCTATAGGTTTGCCACGGCTTTACATTATTAAAGTAGCAGATTTATTGAAGTTGTCTCTAGTGTACAACAATTTAATTTACAATACATTTCCTTTTATTAACTGGATATCTTACTTGAACTTCTTTTTTGTATATACATATTTATATTTTATTGTTTTATATTTTTTTTGATATACTTTATTAATCCCCGTGGGGAAATTGTTTCTCTGCATTTGACCCATCCTAGTGTTAGGAGCAGTGTGGGAACGGTGCCTTGCTCAGGGACACCTCGGTAGCACTTGGTCTTGCCGGGACTTGAACTGGTGACCTTCCAGTTGCCATGCCAAGTCCCTATCGACTTCGCCACC
>NW_011354642.1:0-3923 GCF_000735185.1 Notothenia coriiceps
CCACTTTTATGCATGAAACAGAGAAGAAGATTGAAAGCATTCAGTGGCCATTCAGACAATGAAGAAAGGGGATCCTCAGAGCTTTATTAGATATGAAGATCTACAATAAAAATCAATTTCTGGCCTCTTTATGCAGTTTAAATGACAAAGCCTCATCCCATTCAGCCATTGTGAGCAGGAAAGTAATTCTGCAGCACCGGCCGAGACAAGAGCGGCGGATACTTTCTGACCTGCCATTGCAGATTCTAATATGATACAGACCTACTGAGATAATAGGAGGCACTTAATATCATCTGTTGAGAAGAAAAAAAAAGTTATCTCATATCTTTTGATAGATGGATATAGGGGATGAGGTTCAAACGATTTTATGGGCAGAATACTAAACAGGCGGAGATGGACAGCTGAGCTTTCCCTCTCACAGAGCTCACTGATGTGAAAGTTGGTAACACAAAGCAACACAATCCTGACACACAAGTGGCTGCCTAATGAGTCTTATTAAATATAGGCAAAATGAGGAGTTTAACAAAAAGAAATATAGCATTTTCTCATTTTTGTTCTGACACTGGAATGAACATGTATTATCTTTCATAGGAATGTGTTCTAATGTTACTATGAAGTAGAAAACAAGTTTTCAAAAGCCTCAACCATCAACAGTGCTTTGTGTAAGTTCATAAAGTATAGAACATTTCAAGGACATACAGACAGGCTCTTCATGTGAAGCAGCTGTAAACAGCTGCACCAAAGTGTGGAGGTATCCAATCAGTGGAGTCCATCTGGATGTAGGGCTGTGTTTTAGAGATCTGTGCTGAGGTGAGTCCTCTTATCAGCGGTTGGATAATGTTCAATAATAACAGCAGTTGAATAGGAGGGTTCTCCAGTGCTGCAGCACTAAACAGGTCATGAGTTTGAATTGAATCACAGTCAAGGCTGAGTTCATGTTAGCAGCAGAAGAGTCCGGAGCAGAGTCTTTCTGCAGAGTACCACACGAGCTGTACCAATAAAGTCTGTGCTAACCTTCCCGTTTTCTAGAGTGCATATATTAGCTCCTTCCAACACGTACTCGGACAAGAACGTTTGTTTGCCAATTAACTAAACGACATGTTGTGAAAGAGTCGCAGTGTTAAGCATAGCTTGGTTAGGTTAAGGAAAATATAAGTCAAAATAAGTACGTTTATTACCTCAATTAAGTTCAGTACAAAAGATAAGTATCCGTATGTGATATAAGTTAAGTACTCATATCACCTAACTTTTGTAGCTGATACAACTGTAAAGGTTCATTTAAGTCACCCGAGACTTCAACACAAATTCGTCAGTTAAAGAGGCCGTTTCTGATAGTCCTTGTTCTCCCTCTCCTGTAGTGTGTTCTTTAGGTTTTTGTGCATGTAAATGGTATGCAAAGTTTAAATCCCTGTGTACCCTCCAGGAGTTTCTCTCCCCCCCACCCACCGCCTGAAATGCCTACATTGAACTCATGGTACTGTTTATTCAGTAACATAATGACATCACTATGTCACACTCATGCTTCTATTGGCTCCATAACATTGTATGTAACAGGCCAATCAGAGCAGACTGGGCTCTGGTTTCAGACAGAGGGTGAAAAGAGGTGCTGCAGCACAGGCAGTATGAGAAAAATAAAGAGCTTGTTGAACATTAAACATGGAGACATGTCCCAGTAGAGACACTAAATTAAAATATGAAACCTGAAAATGAGCATAATATGTCCTGAAATAAGTAATGTGTGCTACAAAAGTTACCTACAAGGGCAAGTCAAATAATGAAATGAGGACTTTTGGTTTCAAACGGGACACAAATTCCATTCAGCTGAATTCCTCCTTTACTCTCGTCATGACGAGTTTGGCCACTGGCAGTTGCTGCTTAATTACAAGCATAGGTATGGGTGATTATATGTTTCTTAAACAGATAACCTCAACAGTTTCTGGGAGTACTGCCTGCTTGTTCATGCTGTTGTTTTATTCATGCCTCTCTGTACTTTTTAAATAATGTCCTGTTGTGTTTTGAAAGAATCACAGCTGTCCCCCATCAGTCTGGATGATGAGTTGCTGTGTGAGACCTTCTTACAGCAGACCTGAACTCTGGTGCTCCTCTGTTTCAAGAAACGCTCCTAATCGATGACATGTGATGGAGCAAACTCAACAAGATAAATGGTCCATGTTGCTGTAATGAAAAGGACTTATTTTTGTGGCCCGGCTTTCATTCTTCTCTGATGTAGACATGGATGAATTGGATGAGTGTGCCACATCTCCAGGGGCAGGGAGATAAATATTATGCCTGACTTCTCCTCCGTCCGGTCTGCTTACCAGCTGAAAAGCAATTGTTTCACTCCGGCATCTTGACTGCAAGACATGTGCTATTTCAAATTAAACCTTCAAGGTCCCAAAGTCATTTATTTCTGTCAAAACGGAGGGCAGAATGGAATTCTGAGAAACAACAATAAATTCACTGTGGATGTAAGAAATCACAATAAATTCTCAGTGTCTTAGCAGCAAGTGTTCTTTGCTGCTGGAAAATAATAATATCCAAGATGCAGCACTCTATTCAAGGCCCTAAAATGTGGAACTAATCTTCCTAAAAAGAATACTATTCTGCTTCATTGTTTTTCACTCAGCCATCCCCAAGTGTTGCTACCATTGAATATGAGTAGCCTCTCCACCTCCTATAGTCTGAGAGTGTAAGTGGATCCTGATTCTCTGATAGTGAAGAGAAGCCTCCTTGAGTGTTTGCAAAGTGTGGACCTTGAGAAGAACAGCTTTGCCAAAAATCCTCTTGTGGCCCCCGAGACTCAGCACAGTGCTCAGTGAAAACAAAGATGTTATAAGCTAGCTTAGCTATTATCGCGCCTCTGCACTACATCTCCCCTGACACCTCATTCAAATCACTCTCTATTTATTTGGGGATTTATTTATTTAGTACTGCATTTTTCTCCTCTATTCTGAAGCAAATAGTGACTAAAAGGATTATTTTGGGAATAGCTAAAATAATTAGCAATGCCCATGATTCTTTAATTCAAACAAACAGTACACAGACACAGTTCTTCCCTTGAATTCCAGCTTTAGTGTTAGCATACTGTAGAGTCGGTGAGAGGCACAAAGAGTTGTGAGTCTATGAAATTCACAAAAGGGCAGAAAAGGAGAGACAGAAAGACTATAAAACATCAATGAGAGACAGACTTTATAGTGAATGACAAGAAGCAAAAAATAATAATAATAAGGTCTATAAGCATGAAAGACATATTTATTTTACAAAACTAAATGTATTACAGTATATAATTGAGACACATTTAAAGCATTACAGCACACATTTGAAGCTAATGTTCCTTCAGAGGCCTGCACTACGTATCCAGTTCAACATACCCTGGATATGTTTGAGTTATCTGGCTTAACTAACCCAAAACAAACGCGATCTCGCTAAGCGGTCCTACGACGCTGGTTATCAACTCGGTAACTCAAGCCAGTGTTTCTCTGTCCGGCTGAATGCGCGTTCACATGAAAGGGGCGGGGTACTGACAGCACGGAGTTTAAAGCTATCAAGTCATACAGGATAAAGAAAATACAGAAAAACTGCCGTTGCAGGAAAGACGGCAGGCAAAAATCAACTGAACTGACTGTGTGAACGTGAAAATGAATAGAATATCACCTCCAATCTTCAGAGAAATCTGACTATTATAACATTAGCGTTAAGAAAGCTTACTTAAATATCTGCCACAAGATGAGTAACCGGATCAAAGTAACATTACGTACAGTCCGCGGCACTGTGAGTGCAGACTTCGATGCAGTGACAGACCGTCTGCCCATCACCTCCACCAAGCGTGGAGAATAGGAATAAATGATTGGCAGGGTCTCTCTAAAAAGATTAAGGAACACGAATTCTCTCGCTCTCATTTGGCAGCATGTGTCGTGTATGAT
>NW_011354643.1:0-4900 GCF_000735185.1 Notothenia coriiceps
AAGTATGTGTCCGAAAGGGAGCAGGAGGAAGCAAACACAAAAATATACAAAAAATATACTGCATATTAAAGCAAACGATTGTAAAGGTAAAAGTATGAGCATAACAAATAAAGAAGTGTAATGTAAACATTTACATTATTATTATGATTATTTAATATATAAAGACTATATATTAATGATTTACAAGATTAGATATACTTTAGTTGATCTAAAATATTGATGTGTTCAAATGCTCTTCAAAACACAACTGAAAGTCCATGAAAGTTGTCTTTCTGTATTTGTGAATGAAGCTCCATCTCCTGGTTAAAACCTGAAATTGAAAATCTGGCAACGCCCTCTTGGAAAATAGTGGGAGGGCTTAACATTCCTCGATACTGGTCTTCGGCAGGTCGTAGGCAGGAAGCTGTAAACTGGAGTCTGAAATTAGGTGCTACATCTGTAAAATGCATGATCTGTTTAGTATTTTGAAAAATAAAAAGTATAAATATGCCTTATATAGGTATGGTCCTACACTATATTATTCAAATATAGCATGATAGGTTCACTTTAAAGTAATCTCAGCCAGTATACAACACATTGAATCATCTAAGATGATGAATGAATGCCTTTGCACTGAGGTATTCCATCAGGCATGTATCAAATATCTAAATGATCTCCAAGAAGTATTTTAGCTACACACCAGTCAGTGGTTTAATGTGCATTCATCTTGAACATGTGTAATATGAAAGCCGACCATAGTCAGTTTTTGCAATAACTGTCAGTGTGCACCAGAGGGAGCTCCACTAACTGAGGACTGCACAGCAGCATGCTGGGAAAACATGGAAGGGCTTAAAAAGCTACTTTGCTGTAAAGGACAAAAGACAACAAAAGTTACACAATGAGAGGGTTTTGTTTAGTAAACATTCTGGCTTGATGGACCTTAGATTAGAAAATATATCTAAAAAGGTACTGCGGCAAATTACTACCTAATTCAAGTATATTATAATATTGTCTGAAAATCTCAATTTATTCTAGTAATACTCAAATGAATATATCAACATTCTTTTACTACTGAGATAAGATTAGTAGTAGGATGCCAGTTTTTCTTAGCAAGAATTTTTCTGAGTTATGATGACTAAACTGTCAAGAAAAATGTATTGACAATTAAAAGGAAGTTATAATTTTGCTGCAGGTCCGACCAGGATGTGGAGCTTCTGCCAATGAACGCTGGAGTTTCCTACAGACTTCAACAGGAGGAGGAAGCTGAACCTCAGCCGGCCAGCAGTGAGTGTCGTGTTCAAATGTTATGTTTATTACATGAAGGGTATCGCACAATACTTAGGACACAAATCTAATCCCAAACAAATAGCATTCCAATAACCATCCACACAAAGGACAAAGCATGAATAAACATGTATATAATGTTGTTTGTGCTGCCGACACATGTTCTTTATCCCATAAAAGGTTCTATTTTTTTTTATGGATAAACTTGATAGCCCGGCACAGCATTAGCATTAGCAATGTTTGAGTCATTAAACAAACACGGTAAAATAACAAATGTACAGAATTCCTTCACGACATTTAGCCTATTTTAGATGTCAATTATTTCAAGTATATGTATATGGGTGTGTATAAGGTCTTGTAGCCCCCCCCAATGTAAACAACCTACTTCGTTTATGAATTAACGCTAATGACTAAAGTCTGAACTTTTACTAACTGTAATTCATTTAATTAATTGTGTCAAATTGTACACATGTGAACTTAGGCAAAGAATTTCCTTTATGCTGGTATTTGATCAAAATACATTCTCTGTTGTACTTCCTGTTTTAAGGGATTTCAGATTTCAATGTGCAGTTACTTTGAGTTTACTCCTTTGTGTTCCCTTTAGTTCCAGTGGTGGGGGTGGTCCAGATGTTGCAGGCGCTCGGCGGCAGCATGCTGGACAGTCTGAAGGAAGTCCTGGTGGAGAGGGAAACACTCACCCTGGGGAAGGAGCTCGGCAAAGGTCAGTTCATGATGACTCAGCAACAATTATCGAGACTTTGAATGCAGGGCCACCATTTGCAAACTGGAAACAGGGTGAATAATACTGTGGATGTCTCCCACACTTCCTACAGTTCAGTGTTAAAGCAGCCTAGTTCACTTTCACACAGGAGAGCAGAGTCCCACATCCAGCAGTGAGTTCTTCCTTTGAAAAACAAAACCTTAACCACAATCTTTTTCCAAAATGTTAGAAAAGGGTTTTAGTTACTTTTTTTAAGTCATCAGTATGATTGTTTCCTACCCTGCAGCACAGATATTGTAAATGTAGAAAGGCTGCAATGAAAATAAGTTTAGTGTAATAAATAAATCGATCCACTATCATTTGAAGGGTTCAGTAGGCCAAATAAAATAAGATTGATTCTGATTTTAAGATCATGGTGATATGGTGATGGTATATTCATATATGCATATATGAAATAAATAAACCATTAATCATCACCACATTTTATTAAACGTTGCTTTTTATTGCTAAGCATATTGTCATTATGTCCACGACTTAATTGTAAGGTTGTAGTGTAAAACCTTGGTTATGTACTGTGGAAAGTTAATTAAAATGTTTTTCGATAGTAAAGAACATGGTGATAAATGTTGCAGATAGTCTAAAATATAATCTGACACTACAGATTAAAAACTGATTTCAATTCATGGTAGAAGAGAAGTCAGAACACTACCAAAGTCATGAAGATACATAATCTAGCAACCCCAAAAGTCTGAACCAAATGTTTTCCTAATCCATTTAGTAGATTTAGAAGTGTTTCAGTGAATGACTGAACACTTGAACCTTCTAATTGCACTAGAAGTGAAGCAATGTTATGGTGATCCATCCAAATGCTGTCGAATCTTCCGTTTTGAAAAAAGAAAATAAGTATTTTACTTGGGAGTAAAACTGTGTGTTAAAATCATGTGTGTTCTCCAGGAGAGTATGGATCAGTCTATGAAGGGGTCTTCTCACCAGAGGAAGGAGGGGACATGAAGGTGGCTGTGAAAACCATGAGAGGTGGGGACTGAAATTAACCCTTTATCTAAACTCAACTGTACTTCTACTTATTTTGTGTTTTTATTCTCTGTCCTACAAATCCAGTTGGAATCCACAGCCAGGAGGACTTGTATGACTTTCTGAAAGAGGCAGAGATCATGAAGACCTTTGATCACGAGAATGTGGTCAGACTCCTGGGTAAGAAACCACCTAATGTTTTCTATCGGGCTGTGATACTGTGTTTCTCCAGAAATTATTAGGACACATCCACTTCCTCTCCCGTCCCACAAACCATTGCAAGCTGGTCATGCTGGTTGTTGGTATTTGCATTGAAAGGCAGGTTCATTTAGCTAGAGGGCCGTCTTCATACACAGTTCAGAATCAGAATCAGGATATCTTTACTGTCATCATACATAGGTATAACAATATTTTGTTGGCATCCCTCACTGCAGTAATGGAAATAGCCACAAATAAATAAAAGCAGTGATAAAAGCAGAGGTAGCAGCTATGACAGTACGCTGCAATGAAATGGCACTTTGATTAAATTAAACGTCAATGTACAGTTACACATTTCACAGACTGTAACATTTAAACATACAAAGCTACAACAATTTTAATATAACTGTGTTCACAAAAAGATGCTTAAATTAACTAACGTCACATATTTCTGTTGTCTTATATAAGACACTTAGGTTAAAAACATGTTATCGATATTTAGTTTCTTTCTTGCACTGCGTTTGATGTTGACAAGTACTGAATTAATTTTCTTTATGATATATATTTAGGCTAATTTAAATCATCTTTATTTGAAATACATTTATTTTTTAATGCAGTTGATGGAAACCTGAATAAAAAAAACTACACTTTGCTTTTGATTAATGTATTAAGCTTAAACAGCATTTGTAAACTATTGCTGTTGCTACATCTTAGATATTAAATATCTTGGTCTCTTCTTTGCTAAGGTGACATTGTTACATACACTTAGAGGTGGGGTAGGTCATTTTGGAGAAATCAGCTCGAGTGCGCTAGAATTTGAAAATACACAGCCGGAAAAAATCTGCCACTTCCTTACAGAGCCCACTTTTAAGTAAAACACAAGCACAAAATTCTTTATTATTCCGCTGGGTTATTTTGTGCTGCTTCTTCTCCCACATTGAACATCGCAGAAACTCCGTTCAAACATCAAAACGTTCATGTCGGTCGGGAATCAATGGCTATTACTTTTATCATTCATAACTTTCATAATTCCAGAGATACAGCCCATAATTCATCAAGTTTTTAACATGGAAGTCAATGGAGAACTCTTCAGACTTCAACAATCTTCATGCAACTTCAACTGCTAACTGCTCCTTCTTCAACTGCTAACTGCTCCTTCATACTTTCACTCAGAAACCTCATTCTAACTTTAAAATGTTACACATCTTTCTGACATTAATCGTGTAACACAACTTTTAAATCTGATTCTTACTTTTACAGTTACGTAAACAAATATATATGTATATATATACAGAAAAAATATACTTTTCTGTATATAAACAAAAAGTGTATCTCGAGTTTCTCAAACGTACCTACCCCACCTTTAACAAACCTGTTACAAATGTGTTGTTCAACAAATTTGAGCCTTTGCCACATTTATTTGATCACAATGGAAACCTTTGATCTCTGGGCACTTTCGTTAGCTCAAATATAAACACCTGTGTCATGGAACACGATGATGTCATAACTCCAACTGACATGCTCAGAGCAGCAGACTTCAGATAACGGTTAATGGTCCTGCCCTCAACAGCTCTACGCCAAATCTGAGATCTCACCATAGGCTGTTGCCAATGGATCCCTGCCATAACACATAGATGTCGCTGTAACTCCAATGGACACGGTCCGGTCGTCCGACAATCTTCACCT
>NW_011354644.1:0-3265 GCF_000735185.1 Notothenia coriiceps
GCATAATCAAGGAATTTAGCCCGCATAATCAAGGATTTTTGCCCGCGTTTTTCTGGAGGGTCTACTTAGTCCACCGAACTGCAGACCCCCTCCCCCAACCCGTCCAATTCTAGTTTTGGAAAAGTCTGCCGTGGTTCCATTCCATTTCAAGGAGCTGTTGACGCTCAGCGTAACCTTGTCGCACTGCCACTCCAACATCCAATCAAAGAGCTTGATGACTAATCAATGGGTTTGTAAAGCAAGGCGGATGTTGCAGTCCCAAACAATAGCTGGGGATTCTGGGTAGTGTAGTATCTTCGGAAACTGTAGTGTCTTAACTCCGAAAAAACTATTTGTTTCTCTGAATCGAAGGTTAAAAAAACAAAAGCATTGTACACAATTTAAACCAATCAATATTGTGTAATTAACAAGGATAAACTGATGTTTTTTAGTGGATGAGTAAGATATCACTGTGTAATCATTTGACAGTGAGGGGAATATATCAGGTTTTATTATGAAAACTTCGAGACCGGAAAAACTTTTTTCACCCACGCTAACTTTACATGGAAGCTGCATACACGTTATCTTGGCGAGACCTCAAATCATCTTCGTAATATCTATCAAACTATAGATCCTACACATCAACTGGACGTGGATTCTAAGAGTAGCCTAAATATACACTTCTCGCCAGAAATCGAATCAAAAAGCATTTTAATGGCCAAACTGATCCACAATTTAGAATTTTTTTAGGGTTATTTGTGGATAAACGTCCCTCTGGAGCGTTTGCAATGAACGGACCAGGGAGCATGTTGTTTCTTACACGACCACTAGAGCACCTCTAGTGGTTGTGTAAGAAACAACATACATTTTAAAACGTGTCTCTGGGTCGTAATAAGGGCATGAACAATCGGCCTATATGGTCTTTTTTTGTAGGAGGTCAGGCTGATGCACACTGGTGAATATTTAGCTTACGATCATTAAGAAGTCATCAATCCACTTCCAGACTTGGTCCTGCCGCAGAGTGCCGACCCAGGGTTCGTGGAGCGTGTGATTGAAAGCAGTCTGGGCAATGTTAGTAGATGACGGGTTGAGCAGCAGGAAGGGGACACACAACCACTGCAAACAGATATTGAGATAATCAGACTGAAGACCAAAGCGCAATAATTATTTTTGTCAGATGTTAAAAACAAATAGGACCTCACATTCAACCAAACGTCTGTTCAAATCAATCCAAAAACAAGTTCTGCAGCTTCAGATTTGTTTTAATGATTTCCTGCCAATTTTTTAAATGGAAAAACAAGAGGGCGGTTAGTGCACTAATTTGCACATCAGGGGGCCAGTGGTTTGATCCCAGCCCCTGCAGTCATCATGTTGAAGTGTCCTTGGGCAGGCTACCCTACCCCAAATTGCTCCTGTAGGCATGTCTACGGCATTAAAGTGTATGTAAGTTGCTTTGAACAGATGGGTCAGCTAAATAACATCTAAAAAAGAGTAGGTTTGAGAGCTCCATTTCATTTTGTTTGTACAAACCTAAGATTGGGATCATTTGGAGGGCTTTTGTGGTTTACATTTTCTCAAGCAAGGTGAGCATTTAAAATATTATAAATAAAATGTACAGTTAGTTAAGTTATTTCCGCAGCATTGCATTATTTAAATGTTGTGCAGTAAATTATTTATATTCTCCAAACTGGGGGCCTGCAACAACCACCATCTACTGTAGGTGATACACTGACTATCGCTCCAACACACACACCTCACTCAGCCCTAATTTATCCATTTACATGACATCTTACCAAATGTTCTTAGTATTACAGCTGGATTCATTGTTAAAAAAAAACACAACAATTCTGGAAATAAATGTGTTATTGGCCTTCAGAAGCAACATTTTAAATAAAATGTGTAAACAAAAAACAGGTTAAATGCAATAACTATTTTGAGGATTTATTATGGAGAAACAAAACTGAATAAAGAACAATATATTTGACTTGAAATGTTATGACGATACAGTGATTTACAAAAATAAAATGATTTATTGATTTATCAAGATGTTGTAGGTTGAATGCTTGTTGGATGGTGGAGCTTTAAAACAAGATGTAAATACACAATCTTGAAGATATGAACTTCTTTAAAAATAAACGTGGTAATGTAAGATGCTTGTAACTCACCAAACCAAAGAAAATGAGACAGAGTTGGATGACATCAGTGTAGGCCACTGAATAAAGTCCTCCTAACAAAGTGTAGATGATGGCCACAGATGATGAGATCCAAACAGAATAGGCGTAGGGCAGGTCCAGTATCACAGTCATAGTTGCTCCTGTTAGAGAATCCACAGACACACAAAACGTAATGCAATACATTTAATCCATTACTAGTGTTGTTTTACATGGTTTGTATGTATGTTTACCTAAGCTAAGCAGAGTGCAGGACACCCACAGCACATCCACCAGCAGCGCCGGCAGCACCAGAGCAGTGCTGAGAACTTTGCCATACTTTATCTGGAAAGGGTCCATCATGGTGACATACTCCTTATCCCTCATTGGCTTTGCAAAGAAAATACCACCTATTGCAGGGGATGAGATTTTAAGCATTATATTGCATTCCGACCTTAATTATTTAATGTTGTGGGCACTGTGTATGTAAGCTGCTTGAATCCAGAACACCAAGCTTTGTAGTACATTTACTGTTTAATAAAATCTCAATAAAACAGATGAAATAAGAGACAGAAAAACACAAAGATTATATCTGAAGTTATCAAGATCAGCCGCCTTCTGCTATTACCTTACCTAAAATGAAGGACACTGAGTATTGTAGAGGCATAAGAGCCCATATTAAGCCCATTTTAGGAGAGTACACAGCCTCAGCCAAACCGAGGATAAATCCACCTCCAACCCAGGTAGCTGCAGAGGAATGAGACACACACACTTTTATTAGTACACATGTTTCTACTGGTGTGTACGTCTGAGTATGAAGCAGTTTAAATATTGCAGATCTTTCCTTACATTTGAAGTCCAGATTTTCTGTGCTTACTAGTAGCAACAGTGAACCACTGCAAAGAATGGAGAATCCACATGCAAAAACACCTTTATAGCACGACTCAGACCCCATTAGAAAATACATTAGAATGTGTCTTGTATCTAGTTAAGATTTAACCTTATTACATTTACACCAGTGGCGTAGCGGAGGCCCCCGCACCCCCCGCGGTGCGGGGGAGCCCTGGAACTTAGGGGGCCCCGCCCCCACTGTAGGATATCCTCTTAGATTTCGTAACGCGGGAACAGGGCGCAGA
>NW_011354645.1:0-6523 GCF_000735185.1 Notothenia coriiceps
ACGTTTGTATTTGGTGCCCTCAATTATCCATCTCTCATATAGGTTGTATGGTAACTTTTGTGCAATGGGGTTGATGCCACGGGAGGTATCTATAAAGGCGAGGCCCGGTAGATCTCCCTCAGCTTTGGCAGAAAGAACCTCCATCAACAGATCGCCCAGCTCTCTCAACTTCTGAAATTCCTTGTTCGTCAACTTGGGGAACCCATCAAGTCTCTTGAAGAATGAGCTCTCAATAGCTTCTGGTGATCCGTAACAGTGTTCCAGTCTTTCCCACACCATGACTAGCCCTATTTCAGGTTGGTTCAGATTCACTGCTCTGATCCGCCTTGCATGACCAGCAGACTCATTTCCTAGCCATTTGACTAGCAGGTCCATCTCTTCGCTAGCCAATAAGTCTAGGCCTCTGACTGTATTAAAAAACGAAGCTCGCCAGGCTCTAAAGCTTTCTGAACGATCGTCAAACTGTAACAATCCTGTGCTGACAAGTTTGCGGTGAGCAAAGAATCTCACAAAGTCTGTCATGCTCTGACTCTCCTCTGCGTTGCCAGCTAATGGAGTGCTGTGGTGTTGAGCTGGTGGACGGTTACGATCATTAAGTCCTCCTGTCCTCATCCATCCATGATTCTGTTCAACTTCAACTGGGTATCTTCGTTCTGATCTATGTTCCAACTTGACCGGCTGTTGAGCGGGAGCATTAATCAGTAGAGGAGAGTTATTGTCATTATCTTGGTTATAGTGCAGGGAAAATCCTATCCTGCTGTGGAATAGCGCTTCCATGTCCATTAATGGGTTCCATTTCTGGCATTGACTGAAGGCTATCGTGTGATTTGGGATGTTGAAGTACGTATTTGGATGTACGCTCTTCGGGGTCTTCGGGTTTGAGTGGGAGCTCTACTTTGAAGCTATGTTTCTATGTTTCTATTTGATTTGTTTTTGATCTGAATTTTTGAAAATTATGTAACTTTTTTAGTTTTTATCTTTTTTTAGCATATTGTTTATTGTTTATTATATTATAACTTAGTACTTTTCTTAACGTATTTAAGATATGCAACACTAAGCTGTCTGTGGCTCTTTCCTTTCTTCCATTGTGAAGCCGAGGATGAGGTTTCTTCGTTAGCGCTGTTGTTGTAGTCTTCTCTCTTAGCTGTAATGTAGCAGCAGTAACTTGTATCGGATCAAACCTATTGTCCGGCCCGCTAGAAAGCTATTGTTTCACTGTGTAGTCCTACGTGCACGTATCTCTTGTGCACTTTGACTGTCAGCTAAACACCTTCCACTATCAAAGACTAGAGGCCGTAGATGTCGTTTAATCGCTTTTAATCATGAAGAAAGGATGAAACTAGGAAATAAACACAATACAATAAGTACATAAATATGCGGAAGAATATTTACACACATTATACATTGAATCAACACCAAAGAACACACACACACGTGGCTGTAGCACAAAATTATGGCTGTAGCTAACGGTAGTTCTACAGAGGAGTTTACAACACACATTAACTATCATCTGAAAATTAGTCTCTATAAACATATTCATTGGAAATGAAAGAACACTAAGTTTATATCAATTGTACATACCAATAATGCAACCAAATGCACGGAACGTCAAGGATTAGGGCAGATTGTGGTCGCCAAAAAAACATGTGGCTGTCCTGTTCACATGCAGCTTCCTTATGCACTAGGTCACATGGTACATATTTTACACATTATGACCACCGCCAGCAGGGGGAGACAAATCCAACAAATGAACAACAATGTCCTGATGAGGACAGAACACAGACACACAGTACACGTCAGGGTTTCCGTTAGCCGGTAATTACTGGTTTTTAGCTGGTAAAATGTAATAAAAACCGGTAAATTAAAAACCTGTCGGTCCGATGCTCCGATCGATTGGCCGATCATTATCGGCCGATATTCACTCTTAATAGTTTGATCTGTGCTCTCTATAAAGGCCGATCAGGAGAGCTGGATCTGATTGATATGGATATAAACGCGAGTGAAGTGTAACCGGACGCGAGAGAGAGATCAGATCAGCTGCTCCATAATCACCTGAAGCCCCCCCCACTGTTTTTCTGCATGAGAAACTGACAGGCTGTCAGGAGAGAGAGGAAAAGAGAGGATCTGTTTCTCCCGTGTTATTATTCAAAGTTAATGTAAACTTTTGAATAATGTACTTCATCCACTACAAGTAGTTTCTTTGAATGTAATAATTATGTTGTTTGTTGTTTGTGGAATCATTTATTGAAAAATTAATCTGAATGTTTCGATCTGTTACGATTATAAACTGAAGCAATATAAAAATGACTCCCATTAACTGAGTTTTAAACATCAGCATATCCGGTCATAGTCCGGTAATTACCTGCTAACGGAAACTCTCTGCTACACAATTCTTATTAGTATTATTGAAACATGACCGGTAAGTTTCAAATTTGTCCGGTAAAATAAATTCTGTCCAGACATTTGACCGGCGAGAAAAAATCCTAGCAGAAACCCTGGTACACGTATATGCAGTAGGTGCACAGGCACATGCATTTTTTGTTATACAGACACAGTACAAATACACACAGGCACATGCAGGAGAGGTCCGGAACGGAGAGGCAGCCAGTCGGTCCGACACCAGGCAGTAGTTGGGGGGTCGTGAACCGACGACCCTTCAATTCCAAGGCCAAGTCCCTACAGACTGAGCGACTGCTGCCCCAAAATATGACTGTACTTCTAGAATATTTTTTAAAGACAAAACCTGGTGATATTTCTGGTGTTTTTCTTAAAAACTCATTTTAAATTCACAATTCTGAACTCAAGCCAATTAATAACCAAACAAGAAAGGATAGAAGGCAGAAGTTTAAAGTCAATAGATAAAAAGAGACATAAAAAAGAAAACTATATAATATATTACAATATACGGGCATACATACAGTATGGCATGGATTTCTCACAATCAAATTAGTTCATAGCTTCACTTTTGCAATGTCCCTTCAATGTTACATTTTTTTATAAATTGAGACAAACTAAGTAGGTTTCCTGACTTTTTCAAGAGCCAAACTCGCATTCTCCCAACTGATTACATTTAGGAGCTATTAAAAATGATACATGCAGACCTTACACAGAGACACAAACTGACTAAAGCCATCCTTGTGTTAGCTTATGCTGCCTTTTTATCTCTGGGAATAAAGGGCCATTGAGAGTGAAGAGCAAACTGTGACCGCAGCAGAGCAGCCTCCTCATGTAGGAACACGGAGAGCCACAGTGACAACATAAAGATCTTACATAATTTCACCTCAGCTGCCCCTCTTTGCTGAGCACTGTTTGCATTCATATTGAGGTGATGTGCCCAAACACGCTGCCATTACATAAATGACCTGCACTGTGAGAAATGTAAGTCAGTGAAATTGTATAAAGCTAAAGGAGAGACTTTGTGTATTACCGTTTATAAGAAAAGATTCCAGATAAACTCCAGATAAAAAAGTGGTGCAAGTTGTTGTCAGAAAAATAGAACTGACAAAGAAAAATGATAAACTGTGTATTCTTAGTAAGAATGTGCGTGCATGTTCTTTTATTATTGCACGGAATAGGTGCAACTTTATTTTAACTACCAGTATCAGTATATCGTGCAGCAGATGGGAGTATACGTCTGTGAAAGGAGTTTTGCATAGGAAGGAAGACCTTTCCTGCAAAATAATGTTTAAGTACAACATCATTACCGTGTCCTTCTCCTGCACACACACAGACACACAGACACACACACACAGACACACACACACACACACACACACACACACACCACACACGCACACACACACACACGCACGCACGCACGCACACACACACACACACACACACACACACACACACACACACAGTGCCTGTCTCTGGACACTGGAGCCAGTTGATTTCCATACGCAGCCTTCAGAGATGCACTGAGCCGTACCTGGGCCAGATGAGGAAGTCTTGGCACTGGCAAATCACATTCAAATTCAACCCTCAAAATTTGCTTGCCTCCCAGCCAACGCGGCTTAATATCAACTCTTTCATGTTAGCAATATGCAAAGAAGAACCTGTCGAACTCTGTTGTTGTGTCCCTGCACTCTGCATCAATATCTGTCTGCTTTAGAATATAAAATGAAGAAGCTTTTATAATTTTAACATTAATACAAATATTTTTTGCTGAAATAAATATTATATTATTGGTAACATAAAACATTCCTCAAATGTGTTTGAGTATGAAGCAGCACAGGTTAATAACTGGTTGGAGCACTGACCAAAAACAGACCACAAGTAGTTTTTATTGTTATGTATTATATAAATTCATGTGTTTAGGACACCATATATCAAATATAAGTTGTTCCTGTGGGTCCCCATTCAAAATAAGTATTGTCGTACATTTTTATTATCAGAAAAATCATGCTTATTCTAAGTGACCAAAAACGTGAAACAAACGGAGAATAATAAAGGATTTGTTATGTAAGTATTAACAGACTTTCACAATGTTGCGATTTAATTGGTCTATCCTTTATTTATGAATGGGGACCGTATGATTCATGATTATATTATCTAAGATGGTTTTTCTCTAAAAAGGAAATCCACTAAAAACCTATGCAGTTTATAAAAATGTTATCTTCCCGAAATGTAAAGTACAGTGGGTCAAATGTGCTTTTTTGTGCAACTTTTGATATGATTATCCCAAAGGTTGTGTAAATCTTTATTTTTTCAGGCTAATTGATCAGTACCTAATAGTCTAGGGTGAAAGGGAAGTAACCAAATGTAAAACAACCAAGGGAAAAAAGAAAGAGGAAACTGATTTACCTAAATGAAAAGATACTCTTTAATGACTCAAAGTTAATGAAGGACTTGGACCACCTGAGGGAGAGGGAGAAAGAGACACGCACAAACAAAACACGTAACAATAATCATGACAAATGTAATATTGTGGCATACCTAGCAGGAACCGTCTTCCAATTCCCTTTTGTCGAATCCTCGTTCTGCACATTCTGCTGTGCACAGATTGCTCCTGCAACAGGATGCTTTGTAATGAGGACATTTGATATTCTTGAAACAATAAGCCCTTTGGCCTTTTGGCTCTACCTGCTCATCTTTTGTGCATGTATAAATATTTTCTTTCAGCTGTTTTCATTTGATCTTAAACGTGATACAAGAGTGAACAAATCAGATGTCAGGCTGAACTTAAAATATTTATATTTGATGAAAATGTACTAAAACTAAATTAATTTCTGCTGCAGATTTTCCTTTCACCCTGACTCTATAATAATGTAACTTGTATCTTATGACCCTTGGGAGTGGACCGACTCCTAGGTTAGGAACGATAACATAGAAAAGAGTTTAAACCATGTCTATTTAACTACGTGGTTAGGATAGGATATACTTTATTGATCCCAATTTGGGAAATGTTTGTGTTGCAGCAGCATAAAAAGAGATGGCATTGTACAATACAAATTAAAAGACTAGAAATAAACAAGAAAGTAGAAAAAATATACAGTTGGATTCACAAATGAACAATAACAAGATATAAAGCAAGTTACATGTGTTGTTTGCAACAAGGGAGAGACACACTGGACTACCATTACTCTGAGCAGCATTGGGATTGGTTGCAAATTTCTTTAAGAATTCATTTCAACATTTTACTTCTATTTATAGCTTGGTGCCATATCAGTAAACGTATCACTTTAGTTTTATTTTAATCTTTATTATAGCAGTAGGATGGATGGATGAACTTTGGAAGTAAATAATGGATTTTCATATAAACATAATGTTTAATTAGCATGCTTCAGCCACATATACATGCTGTGTTAACAGGAAGCATGTGACTAAGCAGTCATTGTGATTCATTTATATTTATGAGGGAGACACTTCAGGTGATTCAGGTGGATAACATGCTATGAAGGACTCATCACGTTTATACGCCTAATTTCATGTCTTATGTCTGTGTCACAGGGAGGATCACCCTCTCCGCCATCTTTCGTCCAGATGCCAGGTGAGACTGCAAATGAATACAACTTTAAAGATCTTCACCACTCACACTTTACTGCATTCCAGACACAGCTGTCAACAGGCTTTAATAAACACTGTCATTAAAACCTGAAAGGATCATTTGTACTTTGATTGAGTTCTTAGTTGTCTGACTATTTCAAGAGTTTGAAGGTAAACACTGTGGTCACAGCCAAGCCCGCCTTAACCTGCCATCAGGCCCTGGGGCTGTTTTGTAGGCCCCCTATTTAAACAACAAATCAAAGTCATTTATAGCCTCGGCAGGCTCTGTGATCACACACACACACACACACCACTAATTGCGCACCATGAACAGCAACATATGGCCTCAATGCCAGGTATCAGTAGATGAGAATGATCATTACCTCCGGTGGATTAACACAAACCTAGTTATGTAAAACGATGCACAACACATTTAAACCTGCAGGCTACTGGGAATCAATGAATAGTGCACTGGAATCCATCGATCTGATTGATTAGCGGATAACACACACACACACACACACACACACACACA
>NW_011354646.1:0-4073 GCF_000735185.1 Notothenia coriiceps
GAGCTCTTAACATTCTCAAAACCAATAGTGACTCACATGTAGAGCCTCCTTTAACAAGGTACTTCAACTGTTTAGTCATTCACTTCAACAATGTTGGGGTATGCAAACAGACATCCTGACTTGTAGTCTCTAGATAGACCCTCCAGAAAAACGCAATTCTGCAATCGCAGAATTTACCGCATAATCAGCAAAATGGCGCAGATTTTTTAAAAGGCCGCATATTTATCAAAAGGCCGCATAATCCCCGCATTTTTCCACACAAAGTTGAGGGGGAAAAAAGTTAACAAGTCTTGACGTGACGTCATCAGCTCGCGCATCACAGAATGTAAACAACACTGTATAGAGTGAACGTGTGGAGCTCACACGATGGAGAAAACACCAAGATGAAAAAATCTAATCCATCTCATTTACCGACGAACATTTCTACTAAAGACCGGGCAAAAAGTGGGAGGAAACTATTCTGCACCCCGTGCAACTGTGTGTTTGAGCATAAGAGAAAATCGACGGTGACGACCCACTTTGATTCATTCAAACATTCGAAAATGCTTTCTGCTGCTGCGGACAAGAAAACCATTCAACTCACGTTCACCGAGGGATCAACCTCCAAAACCCTTTCGAGGGCTACAAGAAACGAAGTGAGTAGCCTACAAGATTGAAGCTGGTCAGATAACGAACGAGTAAATGAAAACAGAATGAGGCGGAGAAGTGTGTGTGTGTGGGGGGGGGGGGGGGGTGTGTGTGTGTGAGATTAAAATAGCCCAATTGCTTTTACAGTAAATAAACATTGAATGTGTTTAATTGAATAGTAAAGGGGTTTAACGTTGGTGGCAGGTTGTGTGTGAGAGAGAATAAATAAGACAGCCCAATATTTAAAAAAATTGTTATTCTTTTCCCGCATATTTAGCATATTTCGCAACTTCTCGCAATTTCACCGCATAAAATCACATAAAAACCCAGCTTGTTTAATAATGATGCATAATCAAGGAATTTAGCCCGTGTTTTCCTGGAGGGTCTAATTTGTGGAGGAACATCCTTAAGAGAAACTGATGAATGATTCATGGACACAGTTTGTCTTTTGTTATATTTAATAAAGTAATAAAGAAAGTCAATAAACCAGAGAAATCGATCTCAAATGCAGGAACAGAGCAACTTCATCCTGTGATTTCTTGATGCATTAAAATGTGAAACAAAACGAAAAAAAAAATTGTAAGAGCTGCTCGTGGGGAATGTTGTTATGTATTATAAAAGTAGATTATTACAAAAAAGATGTATAAATTGTATGCATTATTAAATTAATGCACCAAATAAGCTACATTTATTTTATATACATAAACCTGGATCTTATGAATTTAAAATGCATAGGCTTTATTCAATACATAAGCTTGGTTCTAATGTATTTTAAACACATTGCATGTATTGATAATAAGATTGTAGACATAGTTATTACTTATTTGCAATGCAGAGAGTTTATTAGTAAGAACTATTCAAATGGATCGACATTTTATATGCAATTAAAATACATAAATCCTCTATATTAGGGTCAAATATTTCTGTGTGTGTATCCTCAGAGGAGAGAGAAGTTCTGCTGACAGTCTCTCTATATATTCATGAGAGGAAACAGCTGGTCCTACATCCCATCATCAAACCATTAAACCCCCTCATTATTTAAACATCTGCAAATCCACCTTTTACTTCCTTTGCCTCCTGACATGTAAAATCTGTCTCTGTTAAACACATACAAGACTAAAAATACAATATAACAGAGTGAAAGGCAATCAGAGTATAAGACTATGTTTTAAATGATTATACGATCATTTGACATTTTGAGACCTGATACTCCTGAACTTTTCAAATGAAGGCAGAATGAATGGATCTGCGTGACATTTAGAGTTCATCAGCAGCCTGGTGTTCAGCGGATTACTTCTTCTGCCTCTGAAGCAAGCTGGGGAAGCGCTGATCTATATTCGTTACTCATTGACCCTTAAGGCAAATTCGTTTCAAACAGGAAGTGGTTTTTCCATTAGCTAAAATGGGTGAGTTTAAGGCAATCGAGCAGAAACCGGCGATGGTAAACTCAACGCTCATGTTGGAGCGATTCCACCTGGAAATGAGAGGTCCGATCGACGAAGAACAACCCTTCCTCTCTTGATATTAGCTGGTAATAATCACAGATAGCTTCATAGAAATGTCCAGAACGTAGAGGTCTCTAGAGCTGTTTTTTCTACACTGAGGTTTAATGAATGAAGGGAACGTGCAGGGTTTTTCCGGTTGATGTGATGAACTGTGACAGGTCTTGACTAATGATCAGATAATGTGATTCTGACACGGAAGAGGAGAGACTAATGGATAGAGGGGGAGGACAAGAGATGGTAGAAGAAGAAAAATAAGAAGGGAGATAAAGGGGGGGGGCAGACAACCAATGAGATGAGAGACCTGACAGAGAAGGAGGAAGCAGAAGAGTAACTACAAAAGAGAGGAGAGATTGAAAACCCTGAGGAAACGGGAGGAAGAAGAAGGTCTTAAGGAATGGATGCAATGGACAACAAACCCCAGGGAGGTGGGAGAAGGGGGATTGGAAAGGAAGTAATTGAATTGGGGGTTTGGGGGGGAGACAAGAGAAGAGAGGAGGGGAGATGAAGGGAATCAGGAGGCGATTGGGAAGAATGAATGAGAAAGGTGGATATCTATTTCCTGCCTTCAAACACTTCATTTCCACTCGGGGATTCTCCCATCCCACCTCCAGGTTGATGGAAAAGCGGGAGGAACTTTTCCCCGAGGTGTGAAGGACAGCTTTGATTACTGGATGGTCATCTGTTGCTTCACGGTGATTCATCGTAGTGTGAAATGAAGAGCTCTGAAGCGTGAATGTTCTTTGATCGAGCTGATTAAAGATAATTGTCACATGGCTCAGTTGAATACTTGATTCTGATTGGTCAGAAGCCCCGTTTTTAGAAATGTGGGTACGGAGAAAAAGAGAGTGGGTTTTATTTTCTGACACTATGAGTCTCCGTGACACACCGGGGACACACTGGGGACACACCGGGGGGACACCGGGGACACAGATTTATGTAGAAAAGACATCAAAAAGTGCATTTTGCATGATAGGAGACCTTTGAAGGTGGGGACACACCAAGCTGACACCAAAGAACTCACACAGACGGACCTGACTGTTGGGTCGCCTCGTGTCTCTGCGTCTTGGCCATGTGTCGCACTGGAACACACCACAAAGACTTCAGCCGACGGCCAAGAAGCACGTACGAACTGCCTGTGCATGAGTGGCAATAACTCTCCTTACCAGCAGGCGGCGGTAGTGTGTGTTCGTCATTCAAAAGAGGCAACAACCGGAAGACAGACTGCGTGATAACCGAGAGAAGAAGAACAGACTGCGTGATATAAACAAACAACGAATAGCGTGTTCCATTTTCACTCTACAGCGAGAAGCTCATGGGGCTTTCCTGAACCTGTGTCGAGAGGTGGAGTTCAATGAAATCTCAGATTTGCCTTCTTAATAGTTAGTTCAGGTACCTCACTTCAGTTTCGCTTCCCATGCACTGATTCGCTAAGCTGAACAGCCAATCAGAGTGATTTCTTTTGCCGACAGCTTTTGGCCGACTGCCCACCGATTCGACATGTTAATTTGGCTGATGTTGGGCGTGATGACCGTGGATGTATAAAGGGAACTGGAAACAGCGTTGGATGCGGGGGGGCCTGTAGTGCAGTAAGTCAATATGGCCTCGTTCTTAAGAGCAAAAGTACCTGTATCTGGGCCCAGAGGGGAAATCACTCTGAATTCGGCTTTTAGCACATTTTACAAAGTCTAGACCAGGGGTGCCCAACCAGTCGATCGCGATCGACCGGTTGAACGCGGGGAGATTCCCAGTCGATCGCGAGATGTGTCTAAAAATAGAACAACAATATTCTGTTTTATCGTTAATGTCCTATAACATAATCTTCCTGTGCCAGAATAATGCACTTGGACTTTGTGATTGGCCGGCATGACCCCATGTGTCAGGGCGGGGCTGGTGGGCAGTCCAAACTAGTTCGCTGACGTTGTCCGTGTCAACAGGAGTGAC
>NW_011354647.1:0-4816 GCF_000735185.1 Notothenia coriiceps
TGTTGTTAGCATCTGGTGCTAGCTAGCTACGCTAACGGATATAAGGAGCTGTTTAAATGAAAACAGAGGAGTGACATTTCGCCACAACTGCGCACTTGACTTTATGCAGGTAGCCAGACAGTGGGACATTGTGCGAAAAGTCAGCACACTCAGCACGGATAGTGCGCGCAACATGATTGCAGCGTCCAGGCAGCTCCCGTTCGAGCATATGCCTTGAGTTGCACATAGCTCCAACGATCCATATCACACACACACACACACACACACACACACACACACACACACACACACACACACACACACACACACACACACACACACACACACACACACACACACACACACTTTGTATTGTATTATTGTATGAGAGAGGTTCCAGGTTGCATTGAGGCGGATATTTGTAATGTTCAGAGGTTGTTGTGTTTAATATTAATGAGAATATTTGTCATTGTTCAAATGATAATAAGCATTTGCATAAAGCATATTTATCCACTCATATGTTGATAAGAGTATTACAAAATATTCCTCTAAGGTACATTTAGAACAGATAAAAAATGTGCGATTGATTTGCGATTAATCGCGATTAACTATGGACAATCATGCGATTAATCGCGATTAAATATTTTAATCGACTGACAGCCCTAATTATATAAGTTGATGTGATAAGGTGCTACATCTAGTCATTGTGAGAACAATAGCCTTTAAGGTGTCCTATCATGCAAAAGTCACTTGTTGATGTCTTTTATACATAAATATGTGTCCCCGGTGTGTCAGGAAACTCACAAAGTGTCAGAAAATAAAACCCTCTCTCTTTTCCTCCTAACCCAAATCTCTAAAAACGGGGGTACAACGGAGCTGATCCAGATTTGCGTCTGATCTGAAGTAATATCGGAAATGTGGGCTGGCTTTACACCCACAGCCCTATCAGAAACGTTGCTATCAGTAACAATACGCGACGTGTTTTGGACGTAATATGGACTTTGTTTACATTAGCAAGCATCGCTAACACTCAGAGCTAACCGTACTGGAGAGAGTATAAAAAGGCAGGATATAAAAAAAGGAACTCACCTTGTGGTAAACCCGCAATAAAAAAAGCGTTTGAGCTCCATACTGTTTTAGAAATAATCCTTGAAGTGGTTTGGAACATGATATGGCGTTTAATCACGGCAGAATTTAGCTGTATCTGCAGGCAGAGAGGAGACCTTGCTGCTTGCCTTGCCGTTGCCAAAAGGGGGCGTGGCCAGCAGCTACAGTCACAGAATCAGCAGTTCTCTAACAGGCTAAAACAGAGGGATGTGTAAAATGCATGATCTGTTTGGTATTTTTAGCAAAACACATCATAGACATATTTTTCATATATTTTTAAACATCTGAGACCCATAATATATGCCTGAAAATAGCATGATAGGAGATCTTTAGGGTAAAATAAACTAAACAAAGAAAAGTAATTTGCACATAGATATATAAAGATATGTATTTTCAAAACATTTATTTGTATACCTTATTGCCTTTTATAGCATGTATAGGTAAAATACATTGAAACGGGGCAAAGAGTCATGGGCCAGCCTTGCACGCTCTACCAGTCATTCTAAAAATACCGTCTATTTTTTGGCTGCTGCTTTTGTCTCTCCAGTGTGACCTGAATGTGTTTCACTAAAGCACGTCTTTTTCTGTCTGTGCTAGCTAAGGCGTCCATAATTGAAATATTTAAAGACATGTATTCTCATATTTGTAACTCTTCTCACACCATCCATTATGGAGGCGCACCAATATGTAACAGTTAAATGAATTATCTGTTATTCATGAAAAAATAAAGAAGAATCAGTAAGAGCTGTGCTTAAAGAATAATTTCAGAATCTAATGTTATTTTTATTTATTCTCTTAAAACACTATTAAATACATGTAAACAACTAGATGTGTTTCTGAGGGTGCAAACCAGTCAATGTTTTTACTAATAAAACAGAAACATAGGACTCAATGATGGCCACACATGAGTCATAAGCCAGAGATGATTTAGTCATTGTAATTATTTTACAAAATGATTACTTAATTCTGCAGTAACCTACATCCAGGTGTAGTTTGAATGTAGAGTTCAGAGTGGTGGATGTATTTTGGGCAGAGGGACTGTATCCTTTAGACAGGTGAATCACTTCCTGGTTTGTGCAGACAGAAGAGAGGCATTGATAAACCATATCCTCAAACATGAACGTCTGGCACACTTTGATCTGCTTCTTCTTCCTCAGTAAGTATTTCTATCTCGATTGCTTTTACTTTGATTCTATATTTCCTTTTTTCTTTACAGTCAGTCACTTAAAGATTGTGTTGCATTGTGTTGTTGTTTGGATCATCTCATATCAGTCCAACATGTTGTTGGTTTCTGTGGTTTATCATGTTGGTATGAGTCTGTCAAATGTATGCATGTTAATCAAAAGTATTATCAAGTATCAAATATTCCTATTCTTCCCTGGTTCTTTGGTTTTATCGTTGCTTTTTATTTTGTTGATTCTGTTAAATAGTATAGTATTATTTCTGTTGCTTCAGCCCATCTGTGGTTGAGTTGAGTGTAAATATATCTTAGCTGTCATTTCTGTTCCTCAATGGCTTTCTTTTATTATCTTGCACTTTGATAACCCACTTAGTTTATTTTCATTAAAACCAGCAAGATTTCCAGCAGTAAACATCTGTGAGCTGCTCTGTTCACAAACTGAGAGCTGTTGATGTTTAGAAATGCATCCAACACATTTTACATGCAGAGAAGAGGTCAGTCATATTCACATACAGAGTTTGATATTTAAAATCAAAGCATAAAACCTTATGATAAAACATTAAATTATTATTAAAATATTATAATATATATATTGGACCCTGCTGCTGACTAAGATACACAATCTAAAAAGGCAGCACTGTATCAAAAGTCGAAACGTAAAAAAGTAGGATTTAAACATGCTGTTACCTGTTACCATCCACCTACATTTGACTCAGAATGAATGAAAATATAACTATGGGATGAGCAATAGTAGCACTAGTTTTAAAAGTACCCTTCCTCCACAAGTTTCAAAATGAGGAAATACACTAAAATAAATTAAATCTCAATTTACGTGTAGAATATGACATTTAAAATGTTATAATATTTTTTAACATTATCAAAACAATGGCCTGACAAATTAGAAAACCTGTCAGTAGTGATTCACACAAAGATATGTAAATATATGCATTTATTTAAGGATTATTTTTTAAGAATGTGGCTTTGTGTTACATGTGCAGGAAGATATTGAAGAGAGAGGGGATGACATGCAGTAGACATTTCTTCATTGTACATACTTTACCTCATCTCCTAGCAGGACTTATGTAACTTTTGAACGATTTATATTAAAGGAATTATGTTTGTTTTTTTAAATTACAAATAAAAAAAAATGGTGATGTTTTATATATAAAGTTTTATAAATCCAAAATTAAACAATATTTTTTGTAATTGAAGCTACAGTAGTAACCTGGTAGATTTGTAAAAAGAAAGAAAATTGACTGATTGGACGAAAATGAGTTGATACGATAGTCATAGACGTTATTTTACAAAACATTAACACAACATTTTATGATTGACATGAAGTTACATCAAAGTCTATTGTGTGGTGACACGTTATGATACATAATTAGTGTGTGTTGCAACCCGGACCCGTTAGTGAGGCTACCGGGGTTCGTTGTCATTCATGCTGTCTTATCATACAGAGCAGCACATGTACTTACCTCTTGTCAATTAATAAATAATAAAGTGTGGAAGTCCATTCTGAATACACCGCCTCTGACTCCCGTTCATCGGCTCTACAATTGACATGTTTTAATTATATACAAACATTGACCATAATGGCAAGAGAAAGTAGAGTTCAGAGAGTTTGGAGGAGGACTCTCATTATTTAGAGAATTAAAGTTCCTGAAGACAGAAGAGAGGCAGCAGTAAACCATCAGATCCTCAAACATGAACGTCAGGCACACTTTGATCTGCTTCCTCCTCCTCAGTGAGTACATTAACTGAATATTTCTATCAGTCTTTCTTTTATTTTTACTTTATTTCCTTTTTGTGATATAAGCAAGCTGTCTTACCTAAGACAGTCCTTGCTCTTGGCACATCTAACAATACTACATCATGCCATCTCAGACAATAGCTGCTTGCAACTCTCTGTGTTATCAGTGAACAGATGTAATACGGGAGTTTACCCAACATGGCTTTATAAATAAACGTGTACCAATGACTGAGCCTCTTTACAGTAAGTGATGGCAAACCTGCCTTGGTATATACAGTGTACAGTGATGATGAAGTGCTTTACAATTTGTGAGAAATCTCAGTGCACTGTGATAGGCGGCATCTAACTTGTTCAGGCAATGGGAAGGTGCATTCATATACAACAAATCACCATAGTCCAGCACAGGTAAAAAGGTCTGTGACTAGCCTTTTCCTGGCCTCAAAAGAGAAACAGGACTTGTTTCTGAAAAAGAAACCTAGTCTAACCCTCAGCTTTTTAAGCAGGTTATTGACCTGAAGTTTAAAAGAGAGACAATCATCAAGCCAGATACCTAGGTATTTATAACAGGCAACCACTTCAAGTAGTATTCCTTGTACAGTTACAATATCCAAAACAGGCTCTGGTGTCTTTTTAGCTTTTGAAAAGAGCATTACCTTGGTTTTTTCAACATTTAAAAGAAGCTTTAGTTCAGAGAGCTGAGTCTGAATAATGTTAAAAACAGCCTGCAATTCAACAACAGCCTCCTTAATGGAGGGACCTGCACAATACATCACGGTATCGTCCGCATAAAAATGTAC
>NW_011354648.1:0-2247 GCF_000735185.1 Notothenia coriiceps
TGAAAAATAAAACTTATACCTTATATAGGTATGGCCCTATGTTGAGATTTGATGGGGTATATGTTCTCACTTGTATGTGGTACTGTACTGTTCCATGTGATGTGCAATGTTGTGCTTGTGCCACAGTGAGGCGCAAGGACAAGGGGTATAGGATGCATGCCTGCCTCCTATAGGCTAATCACAGCTCTTGATTGCCACGTGTGTGTGGAACCAGTTCATTCCAGTGGAGGCTGTCCCCGTGAGAGTGATGCGTGCAGCCCTTATAATAAAATATGCCAGGCTTGGCTAAATGGATTACATCTCCGTGTTTTTCTCCGAATGCAACGTTAAGCTGCAGAACTAAGCGTAACTTAACACCCTACAATATATTATTCAAATATAGCATGATAGGTCCCCTTTAATCCACAACTTATACATGTGATGTTTTGGTGTTGTTTTGTTTCTTTCCGTTAACCGTCAAGTGGGAAATAAGTATTTTTTTTTGTGTTTCTCTTAGTATCCTAAGATACTGTTATGTTTGGCTGTGAAAAAAAAAAATAATATTATTATGAAGGGCAGACCATCTATTTGTATTTATTTTATTTTTTTAGAAAGGGGCAGGTCACATAAGATTTTATTCTTCTCCCTGCTCCTTTTCGCTCAATGGTGTTTTGGTACAGTCATGTTTTGTGGCAATTATTGTACATTTGGTTTTGCGTACCATGAGCGGGACAAATAAAAATGAAATGAATCATTCAGGGCAGTACAATTCAAGATTCCTGTCCAACGCAGCTTTTAAAAATAATCCAGCATGGCTAGACTGCTAGGGTGTGTTTAAAAAGTCAAACAAATTATGTTCCAGATCTTTTCCTTACTTCAGAGATATGTAGGAGTATGCGGAATGACTTTGGAAAAGACACAGCAGTATAAAGAGAACTCGCCTAAACTAACTGAATGCAATAGTGGAAGATTTATCTTTTTCTAAGGAACAACTTCAACAAAGAAAATGAGTACACCAATAAGTTCAATGTTGTACAATTCAAGAAAGGATCGTTGTCCTTCGCACTATAACACCTTTAAAGAAGGGTCCTCCGTTGAATCTGTAAAAAATAAACTTGGATTTTATTGACGGTTGAATGGTCGGGCACAATGATCTCCTTTCCTTTCACAAAGGCTGGTACAGTGTGTACTATGCTAAAAGAGAGAATAAAGGAAGCATTGAAGCCCTGTTACGTAGCATTTAGCGAACTCCCCCAGCTCTTATCATGGCTGCCACTTAGATACCATGTTGGAGAAAAGGGCTTTTCATCTGCAGTCATAGTCCTGGAACAAATCACTCTCTCCCTAACCATTTGTTATTCCCAATCATCTGTTGCCTTTAGTTACTGCATACAGCTTAATTTTGTGAATGCTCCTTTGTCCTTTATCCTCAGCAGATAGACTCCATGGGAACAGGAACGGAAAGATAGTTGGGTTTGATTATCGGGTTCACCTGATAGTCCAAAGTAAACACGGCATTGAGTCCAAACCAAATTCAGTTACTTTCCTTTTATATTCATCAATAAAGCCTTGAAACTCTGCCCTTATTGAAGAGTGTCGTCTTTGTTGCAATACGGCATACAGTGCGTGACTCTGCATTATATCCACCTAATAATCCAGCATATCGCTTTTAGAGAGGAGGCTGGAGCAACTTTACACAACAGAATTGATCTGATTGGTAGACGGATCGAGAAAGGACTGCCTTGATCTCCTCTGAAGTTGAGTGCTCATAACAAATCAAGTCTTGATGGGAGGTCAGTTCAAGGTGGCAGTATCAGAAAATAAGGAAAAATCTAATAACATGGCTTTTTTTGTCGGAGAAAAAAAAAGACTCTTAACATTTCATCCGCTCCAAGAATACACAGCGATCTGCCTCTCTTGATGTCCTGCACTTCTGCTTTCTCATCTGCTGGCATCGTTACAGATGCACAGACCCTGGGATGGAAATGCATTTACTCATATGCGCTGGAGAAGTGGTGGAGATGTACGGCACAGTCGGTAACATGGCCGTACAAATCATATTACCGAATCAAACCGCACTCTTACGGCCCCTACACACGGCGGCGTGCGTTGAAGCTTGCCGGCGGGCGTGTCTGAAGCTCGACCAACAACCAATCACATGAATCTCCCGCCCCGGACACACAAGCACACGGTTTGATCGGCTAGAGCTTGTACTGGCATATGATTCGATTGGCTGATGCCTCCATCGAGGCGTCAAAAGTAGAACAT
>NW_011354648.1:2293-2580 GCF_000735185.1 Notothenia coriiceps
AATGCATTTCGGCGAAGCGTGACGTCACCCCATTCACAGCGAATGGGCAGAAGCGTTGAAGCTTCAACGCACGCCGCCGTGTGTAGAGGCCGTTATGGAAAGGTTTCTTGTCTGGGCATCCCTCCAAAACAATACCTCCAAGTGCTCGACTACGATACATTGAGGCAAAGCACTGCCGTGAATATTCCTTCTGTTGACCTTTAAGGGAATCCAGAGAGCTTCTTTCTGCTTCATCGCACACAGGAACATGTTCTGATGAAAATGCACATGTTTTAAAAATAAACAGG